>NW_018392936.1:68151-82661 GCF_900095145.1 Mus pahari
AATTTGCAAATCGCCCTTTCTAACTCTGTGAAGAATTGGTTTGGAATTTTGATAGATATTGCATTGAATCTGAAGATTGTTTTTTCAAAAGAACAGAGTCCTTGTATTTTGATTCTTTGTGTTCTTTTCTTTGTTTCTATTTCATTTATTTTCCTCCTCATTTTGATTCTGTTTTATAATTTACTCCTCTCATGCTCCCTGAGTTCTTTTTGTTTTAAATCTTCCAAGTGTACTGTCAAGTTGTTGTAAGCACTTAGTATAATGGAGTTTCATTTTTCCCAGCTTTCATTTTGTCCCATAAGTGTGGGTATATTATACATTATTTTCAATGAGTTATAGGAAGACTTTATTTTTGTTGTTTATTTTTGTCTTGCTCTAATACTAATAACAAAAGTTCATCTTACCTGAGTTTGAAAGGTTTATGTATATTCTATTATTGCTGTTACTCTTTAGTTATACATGTTGGACTGATAACATAAATGGTTTTTCAAATTTCATGTATATGCAGAGATGGTTTTATGACTGTGCATGTGGTGATTTGGGAGAACAATCCATTTACGACAGGAAGAAATTAATCTTTTGTAATTATTTGTATTGTTCTTTAGATATGTGTTAGGTCATTTGGTTTGAAACTGTTACATGAAGTTTTTTTTCCCATTTACTTTTCTTTCTATTTTTTTCTATATTCTATTGTTTACAATATTGAATTGAAGTCTCACACTACCAAGGTGTCAAGGTCAATGTGTTATTTAAGCTTTATTTGTATTTCTCTTACAAAAGTGGTATCCTTGTGTTAGTAGCAAACAAAATATACATCAATGCAATTTGATGAACATGTAGTATTCTTTGTTATCACATAGGAATCTTTTTTGGATTGAAGTCTATTTTGTTGCCTATTGCAATGGCTTCACCAGCTTGTACCTTGGGTCTATTTGTGTCAAAATTATCCAGTTGTTTATTCTGAAATAATGTATATCTTTGATGTTGAGTTATATTACTTGTAAGCCGAAGGATGAATTAGATGATGAAAAGCATGTGAGAATATCTAACACTACTTCATAGCAAAATGACTGAAGCCATTAGAGACATGTGTGAATTACCTAAAGATGATATAGTTTACCACAAATACATATCCAACATAAATATTTTTTCAACATCATTCAATATAGTACTGAATTTTTGATTCAAATTTTCAAGTTATGTTGGATTATTTCAATATGACTGGTGCATTTATTATGAAACCTAAAAAAAAAAAGTTCAGATAGAATGTTAATTTAACCTTATTTTGGGAAAGGATAGGTAAACAGGGACTTAATAATATATGGAACATGAAAATTTTGTACAAAGTGTAAAAAAGTTTCCCGAATAAGAGGCAGTACATGTAAGAGTATGTTACATTATATTGACAGCTTTGGTGGATTTTTCTGGACGTAAAAGTGAGTGAGCATACTACATAGGTTATTAGTTGTCAATGTTTTTCATTTTATGATTATTTATATTATAAATGATGACATTAATCTTGATGCATTTCAAAAATGTGTAAATAAAGAAAGTATATCACACAATTTAGCTATTTTAATTTAAAATGGATATTTATTATTCTCATTTACACTGCATTTTTAGAATGTTAACAGTGTAATTCAATGAACATCCATGCTTAAATAGAAATATTTAAGGTGGGGAGCAGGGGTGCATGGGTATAGGGAACTTTCGGGATAGCATTTGAAATGTAAATAAAGAAAATAATAATAATAAAAAAAGAAAAAAATAGAAATATTTAGAATAAAATTCATAAACGAAGCTTATATATTGAATAGTTCTGATATGGAATGGGTGTATCATGTGAAGCTGGTTGTAAGAAAATATGGATGAAACTATCATGTTTGAATTGGAAATTGAATATGCACACAGAATGTCATGAAGGAGAAGGAGGATGACTGACCTAAGGAATGAGTCACTAGCAAGATGGGCAACAGATAGTTGTAATGGAGGTGTAGATATCAGCAAGGTACATGCTACATTTGTTCCAATATCCCATAATGAAACCCAGAATAATGTGTGGTATTTAAAAAAAAATTAATAACCATCAAAACATGGATATTAATCTGGAATCCTGGAAATTTAATTTTTCTTTTTTCTTTATTTACAATTCAAATATTACTTTCCTTTCCATTTTCCAAACCCTTTTGGCATTTCCCTCTCCTCTGCTTCTATGAGGGTACTCCCCAATCTATCCACCCACTCCTGCTTGACTGCCCTAGCATTCTTCTATGGTAGAACATTGATTCTTCACATATCCAAGGACCTTTCCTCCCGCTGATGCAAGATAAAGCCATCCTTTGCTACAAATGCAGCTGGAGCAAGTAGGTCTTCCCTGTGTACTCTCTGGCTCACAGTTTAGTTTGTGGTTGTTCTGGGGTGTCCTGTTGGTTAATATTGTTGTTCTTCCTATGGAGTTGCAAATCCCTTCAGCTTCTTCAGTCTTTCCCCTAACTCATCCATTGGTGTCTCCATGCTCAATCTGATGGTTGGCTCCAGTACTCCACATCTGTATTTGTCAGGCTCTGGCAGAGCCTCTCAGTGGTCAGATATATCAGGCTCCTGTCAGCAAGTAGTTCTTGGAATCAGCAACAGTGTCCGGGTTTGTTGGATGCATATGAGATAGAAACCATGGAGGGGCAATCCCTAGAGGGTCTATCATAAGTCTCTGCTCTAATATTTGTTACTCTATTTCCATTTGACAGGAAAAAAATCTGAGTTAAAACTTTTGAGGTGGGTGGGTGGAGCTGAACCTCACTCTTGAAAGACAAATTTACTACGTATACTTGTGAAAGACTTCTCCATTTACATTACTCTAGATTCAAGTCTCTGCACTCTAGGACAGACTAACAAAGAACCAGAAGTTATACATATGGTAAAAACATTGACTTTTATGGGTACAGTCATATCAAGTGCAAAACACTAAACTTGCTTGTATCATTAAATCACATAGGGCGTATCATCACCCAAAAAATGTGTTATCTATTCATGCTCTGATTCTTTCAGTCGAAATGCAATGAGAGAGTTTCATGGGTGTTCAGTCATCAGTAAACTGTCAAATGTTCAGTATTGATTCTAGAATTTATGAAGAATATACAGGTAGAAAGATTTTATAATAAAAAATTACACATTAGAAAACTGTTTCTTCGCAGTCACTATTTGTGTCTAAGATACTAAGAAGAGATCTCTAAACAAGACTATCCACACTCACGAATGCAAAGTAAAATGAGCAAAGCCAATGTAGGAAAACAAAGGTAATGTAAAGTAGATGGGTCAGTACAAGTTATGAATTAAAAATAATGAAGTTCATGGAGGATGATCATAATTTGGAATTCAAATATTAAGATTACTTTATTAGTAGTATTGAATTTTTGGAAGGTAGAGTCCAGGGACTCAACCGACCAAAGAATACACATCAGGGACACATGGCTCCAGTTTGGTATATTTCAGAGTATTGCCTTATCTCACATTACAGGAAGTGTAGACCCTTGGTCGTATGGAGGTTTGAATACCCAGTGTAGGGAATGATAGAGTCCTGAGGAGTAGTGGAGAGGTGGGTGGAGGAGCACCCTCATAGAGGCAGAGGCAGGGTTAATGGAATAGGGGTGTTGTGCAGGAGAAACTGGGAAGTGTTAAAATTTGAAATGTAAATAAATAAAATACATAGTGGAAAGAAGAAAAAAAAAGGAACCCCACAACATGGCATTCTCTCTGTANCTTTTTGAATCTTTATCATGTAAGTTAACTGTGGATCTGTGAAGAACTGCATAAGTTTGGATAGAGACAGATTAAGTGTATTTCTGACTTGGTCTATTTATTGATTCTAAAGACAATGGTAGCACAGGCCTTGTTTAAATGATAAGTCTGTGTCACTGGTGTGACATAGTCCATACTCTACATTGCCTGTGAATCTCATTGACTATAAAGTTGAGACTGCGTATTCCTGACTAGGATTCTGTAATACAATGTCCTGTGTGTCCCCATTAGCTCTGATTATACTTTACTGGATGTCT
The DNA here is from genome assembly GCF_900095145.1 of Mus pahari. Taxonomy (NCBI): domain Eukaryota; kingdom Metazoa; phylum Chordata; class Mammalia; order Rodentia; family Muridae; genus Mus; species Mus pahari. The sequence continues at coordinate 72,204 of NW_018392936.1, forward strand.
CATTGTGAATCTTCTGATACCATCCAACGTCCTTTCTAATTGTGCTCACATAATCACCTTTTAAAAATTCCAAGGAACAAATTTGAACTAAAGGGTTTCCTTCCATGTATTTACAAACAAGAGTGATATCATGAAGCCTGAGAAAGAAATATCTAATATACTTACCTACCTATATTTATTACATTGTCTATGGACACCAGTTGCAGAACCCCAGGTTAGAGTGTGTTTAAGAATTCCTCCAGGGCCCAGGAGCAATCTGAAAAAAAATTAAGAAAAAAAGAATCGTAAATATACAACAAACCACTCCTTTGACTGGAGAAATAAAAGCAGGCCGAAGTTAGATGTGCTGGTATGCATGGTAATACACAATCCACATTGTCTATGTTTAACACAGGACAAATATGTTCATTTTGATGGGAGTCTTCTTCTTCCTCAACATTTCCCTATTCTTGGAAAATTATATTGATCCCATGTGCTTTTGGAGAATAAACCTGAATGAAATCAAAGATCAAGATTTGTCTTCTACTTGTTCCTTCATCCTTGGAGCAGTTCAGATGCCTATGAAGAAATATTATTTCAAAAAGACTCTGAATGTCCTGTAAGTGCATTTGTATTTTCCATGTAAATGACATCTAAAATATTTCTTTTGTGGTCTGATGATGAAGATTAGGCAAATCATTGAGTATTATGTACTGTTGCTAAATCTGAACTCTAAGAAACAACTTCATTTTTTTTTTTTTACAAAATTAATCCTAGTTTCTCTCCCCTGTTAATTAATCCAGTGAAGATTTTGTTTTTCTTTAAATCAGGTGGCCTCTGACTTAAAGACTGGAAGCTGAGGAATAAAGGACTATCTACATTGATTTTTCACATAAAGCCCTCCTATGAACAGTTTGTATTGCCCTCTAGATAGTGATGACTTATTGAATTTGATTTCATAATATTTCCTTATGATTTACTCCAAGTACATGCAGATATATTGTCATAAACTCTTCTAAAATACTTCCATCAGTTTGTTGCTCCTAGCGCTTATGCTCATTCCAGTAATATTCTTGGCACATATGGTTGTCAAGAACTTTGCATACATAAACTGATTGCCTCAAATTCATTGCATGTGGTCACTTCTTGCCTTGTAAATCTTCTTCCAGTTTGGAAAGAGAAGATCTTTAGACTCAGAAATTCACATTTCATATGAATGTCTGCATGGATATTTTTATAGGTATATGAGTAAGGAATATTTAGTTCATTAGAGGGCAAGACATTCAAGTATTTTAAAATATAAAATCCAAAAGCACTGTGGCTTTGTGTATCACACTATTCATGTATAATTCTGCACTCTCCCTTTAGAGTAAAAGATATGTGGAACATATGGAATCCAATGATATGTTTACATTCCTTGAATAGTGACTTCATCAATAACACTGGTTATGTCCCTTTTCACTCTCATGGGTCACATTTGTGATGTGGGACTGTTGGAATATTTGAGAACAGTGGTACAGGAATTTTCAATTTGTTTATTAGTCCTAATTTAAGAAACATGTCATCTCTTTTCATGTCTAAGTGTGTTAATCACTGATCCTTATATGATATTTATATCTTGTGGGTCTCTATTCAGAAATTTTAGTAAATATAGGTGCTCATGTTAGCAATATGGTATCAATACCCAGTTTTGTGGATTGCTGATAGATTTTTTTTAAATACAACAATTTAGACAAATAAGCTACACTGACACCTTAAGTAACTGATGTTTCCTAAAGTTTAGTTATAGGAAGTAAATTGATCATTGCACAAGGTCTATTCTCCAATTTCTTTTATGCATTTGTAAAATTATTAATTTTGATATTTTTCATGTGTGGTAAACAATATTTAAAAATGTAATATTTTATCGAATATAGAATGAAAACACCACATAGGTACAATTTTTGGTGAAAACTTTTTTTATTTCCTTCAGACTTAATCATTAAATATAAAGTTGAATATTTAATGTTCATTGATTAGATTATATGAACTGAGAAGAATGATACATTAGATAGTATTCTTTATATAAACATAAACACAAAAACAATATCATGTTATACTACTGCCACTTTCTTTGGCATACATTTATTTAATAAATGAACATATTCTATACAGTTTCCACCAAAATCTCTTCTATTTAATAAGCATGTAATACTGGTACATACAAAGTGCCATCTCATCAGTTTCGTTATTTTCGTAGTTCTCAGTAGGATGTTGAATTTGTGTTACTGGAAAGGTTATCAAGAGTGTTTTCTAGAAACTAAATTATAATGATGAGAAGTACCAGCTAGTCAGTGGTGGTCCAAGCCTTTAATCCCAGTATTTGGGAAGCAGACACAGGTGGATTTCTGAGTTTGAGGCCATTCTGGTCTACAGAGTGATTTCTAGTACAGTCAGGTGTATACAGATAAACTCTGTCTTGAGAAGTGAAAACAAAAATAAATAAATAAATAAATAAATAAATAAATAAATAAGAATTACCCAGAATGAATATATCACATTTCTTTGTAACTAGAAATTTGGCGATCGTGTATACCTTTACATTTGAAGTGAGAATAGTCTACAGAAAAGTATTGCCCTCTTATGGCCTAAATAATCCTTGCACATATACATACAATCATATGTATAGATATTTATCATTCACCAAATGCATGTTTGATATTTGAATTTACTTAAAAGTAAATCTTTAGAAAACATTTTCTCTCAGCAAAAGATTGAAAGAAAAAAATAACAAAATGAGGATAGATATGAGGGGACATGCTAAGAATATTAGGCATTCATTATAAGGGATTGTTAGTACAGGAACCAAATGTTGCTGCAGAGAGACTCTGATGTAATGCCAAATCATATTTTCACTACCTTAACTAATTCAGTTATCATACAAATGACATCATAAACTCAAAGGGTTTCATAACACGTAAATTTCTATATTGCTAAATAATTTTAAAATGAAGACATGATCAGAATTACAATTTTGTTTATATCTTTGGTTTTCTCTTTACCTTCTGATAAAGCACTAAATGCAGAGACTGGAATGCTTTCTGGGAATGAGATCAATATCCTATCTTATTCATGGGAGAAATACTCCCATGAATTTTTAAGTGTTCACTATTTTCTAGGTGGTCGTGTTAATCCAATCTCACAACAAAGGCCATCTTTTTCAATTTTATAGGTCAGATGAAGAAAATACCAGTATAGCATAGTGCTGCTATTGAGTATAAATGATCATGTATAATCATCTGCCCATAATAAACACTGTATTCTTTTACAGAAAAACTACTAAAACCCACAAATATGCTTTGGCACTAGCGTTTGCCATGGATGAAATCAACAGGAATCCTGATCTCTTACCAAATATGACTTTGATTATAAAATATAATTTTGGCCATTGTGATGGGACAACTAAGACAACGCCCTATTGTTTTCATCAGAAAAGATATGAACCTATACCTAATTATTCCTGTAATGAAGAGACAATGTGTTCATTTCTGCTTACAGGACCCTATTCGAGAATATCTTGGGATTTTGGGCTAAACATGGATATCTTCTTATTTCCACTTGTGTGTTATCATAGACTAGGAATTTTTCACATCATGTCTCTTTGAGGAACTTTGATAGATATTAAGCAAGTTAATCGATGACATTGGTGCTTCTGTCAAACTCTGGAGTTCCAGGTTACTTACTATTCAGAGACCTGATAGGCCCTCTGCTATGGGCCACCTCCAGAATTTGACAGATTCCACAAAGAAGGAATAGAGAAGGTCATGAAGAATTGAGTCTGGCAGGGTGATAGAGAGAATCTTGCAGCATTAACTGACTGAGAGTTAAAGTGTTTCTTTATTTATACAAATGTCAATAAGAAGAAAAAGATTCGTGATGTTCCAAAACATAGAACATATCATTTCTTTCTCCAGATATATGTTGTATTCATCTTGGTCATAAGTTTATATTATCATCGGTAATCTGTGAAATAACAGAGTTACAGTGGTGTCATAAGTGTAGTCATCAGTGGCAAACTTTGATGGAACAGACTTATATTTTAAAAACATTTCCTCTATAATCCAACTTTTAAGTATCTGTAGTGTTTTTTGACAAGGCATGGCAGACTGTTCTTAGCCTGGACACTTTTGACATTTCAGTGGCACTAGAGTTGTTGAAAACCTCCAATCAAGTCTGTGGAGTTAGCCATTTTACTACTAGTAAATTTATGACCAACCATTAAGAATCATAGTATCAATTTACATTAGACACTATGGGAAAATTTCAGCAACATTCCGTTTTAGTTATTGTAAGTCTTTTTGTTTAATAGTATAAAGGTTATGTCATATCTTTATGGAACTTATTGATATGTCTTATCTTGTTTTTCTTTTTTTTTCCTCATCATAATATATGAGACTTTCACAAGTGAACTTTTCTAAGAAAGAGTGGTTTTGGAATTCTAATACTTCATTCTTTCATATTTTTCTGCATGATTATTATTCTCTAATTATATGACACTTTGTATGCAGGAGATAACTCCATCNAATATACCTTTGTTTCTATAAATTTTCCTCAAGAGATAAAACATATGAGACCTATATATTTTGCCTCATAATTACCAGGGTATTTAGTAGGATAAGTTTTGTAATTTTAATCTGATCTGCTGCTAAAATTTTAAGCTGCTAAACCTTGTTTATACTTTTAAATTTACTTTGTTCTGATTATCTGTTTCCAAAGGAGGCACAGAGGCACATATTCCCAGAGTATTTTGGAGCATTATCATAAAAAGGAGTTTTCTGGCAACTTTATGTGAGTCACAATCTCTAGAGTCAAGGAATACATTCAAGTAGGGCAAGATATTTTTTTCCTAAAACCTATAGGATTATTATGTATAGGAATTTTCTAGTAAATCTTCATTGCATTTCTGGATTAAGGAATAAATGTCTTTTGAAAAAATATTAGTAAATTATCACAAAGGTGTAAATATATTAAAATCCCTCCAAACAAAGAAAACAGAGATATCATGACTAAAGGTGAAAGACAAAATGGCAGTTAGTATCACATGTAAATATATTTTGTTACATCTTTGTCAAGCATCTATGCTTGATGCTTCTATTAAAAATGGATGTGCTAGGCTTCCACATTTGCTCATTTGATTCAGAGAAGAGAGGAAAAGTCACAGGTAATTAACTCTTTGCAGGTAAATATGATGACTGGCTTTTTGATTGTACTACACCTCATGCTTTTCTTTGTGTTGTAGTTCCTTCATCTTACATATGGACCTTTCAATTCCATGTTCAGTGATGATGAACAATATCCCTATCTCTATGAGATGGGCTCAAAGGACACATCTCTATCATTTGCAGTGGTCTGCTTCATACTTTTCTTCCACTGGAAATGGGTTGGCCTTGTCATCCATGATGATCATCAAGGCAAACAATTTCTCTCAGAGTTGAAAAAAGAGAGTGAAAACAGGGAAATTTGCTTTGCTTTTGTGAACATGATAGCAGCCTCTGAAATTGCATACTATGAAAAAACTGAAATGAACTACAAACAAATTGTGATGTCATCCACAAATGTTATTATCATTTATGGGGAAATATACAGTAATATTTAATTGAGCTTCAGAATGTGGGAATCTACAGTTATACAGAGGATATTGGTCACCACAGTACAACTGAATTTCCCAACCTGTAAGAAAGACTTAACTCATGGAACATTCTATGGTACTTTTACTTTTCTACACCACCATGGTGAGATTTCTGGCTTTAAAAATTTTGTGCAGACATTGTGCCATCTTAAAAGAACAGATTTATATCTAGCAATTCCAGAGTGGAACTACTTTAACTGTGAAACCTCAGCATGTAATTGTAAATTACTGATGAATTATTCATCCAACGTGTCATTGGAATGGCTAATGGAACAGAAATTTGACCTAACCTTTAGTGATGGTAGTCAAAACATATACAATGCTGTGTATGCCATGGCCCATGCACTCCATGAGACGAATCTGCAACAGGTTGATAATCAGGCAATAGACAATGGGAAAGGATCAAATTCTCACTGCTTGATGGTAGAGTTTCTTTTATTGGATTATGTTTTAGTGTCTTCAATTCTGTAGCTGTTTTTGGTCTTTCAGATGCCCACATTAATGAAAAAGGAAATATTTTCCAAAATAGTTAAGCTTCTGACCATTTTTCCTAAAGAAAAACAAACTCTAGTCACTATCATAAATGTGATTGGTAAAAGAATTCAGTTTATCAAAGAAAATGTGTGGTTTTATAGAGAGTACCTGGGTGTCATCACACCCCTTACAATATTGGGCATTCTTGGAATATCATGATAGTTTCATTTATCCTATTACATGTGTTGGAATTCTATCTTTCATTGTTTAAATATAGTTGCCTTTACTATGAAGTTAGAGTACATATTATGATTTGAAGGAATGGTATATATATAATAGCTCAATGCATGTATTTTTGGTAAATTCATTTCTGAGAAAGATCCACTTCACTAATCCTCTTGGGGACAAAGTGATTATGAAACAAAGAGTAATAGTACCGAAAGATTATGACATTTTTCACTTTGGGAATCTCTCACAACACCTTGGGATTAAGGTGAAGTTATGAAATTTCAGCCCATATTTTCCACATGGACAACACTTTCACTTATATGGAGACATGATTGAATTGGCCACAGGAAATAGAAAGGTGAGTGTGTACTAACTTACTGACTTATAATACACAACAATAAACACTCTCAAGTAGATACACTATAATATGTTGAAATAAAAAGTTTTGTTAAATCAGGATCCAATTTCTAGGCACTTGTGTTATGTTTCTTTTTCTTATTTTGGACACTTTTACCAATTCTTTGAAGATTGAAACATGCATAAAATATATCTTTGACATATCAGAACCATTTTCTGCAATTTAATGAATACAAAATTATTTTTCACCACAGTTTGATATTCTTTCCTTTAAATTAAACAAAATTTTCTTCCTATTATTGCTGCTATTACACAGTAATCTCCACCATTAACTTAAACTTCTGGAACAGATGTTCACAGGAGAGAGACTAATATTACAGCTGTGAAACACTGAGTCATAATTGCTAACTATTGTCATTATATCCTAAAATGTTTTCCCATGTAACAATAGGACACTTACCTCATTCAATGATGCACAAAATTACAGAGATTCATATTCACAGAAATACATTTTTTAATAAATTTGAAGAACCCGTTCACACTTTAAGTAAGATGAACAGAATTTCAAAGAGCCATATAGACAGCACTAGAACAACAGACAATGAATTAGCTTTTAATAAACCTTAAATACAGCAATAACAGGCACCAGACAAAAGCATCAAATAACTTTCCATTATAATTGAACATTTTTGTTAAATTTCTCTAAATGAAATGTAAGATTACAATGCTGGTTTTTTTTAAAGACATTCGTTAGTTGCCTTCAGTGAGTAGGGAGACAAATTCATATACTGTAAGAGAACTTTTCTTTATGATAAAATTGAGGAAAACATTATAATATGTTAAAAGAGGTATTTAGGAATTTCAATAATAATACCTTTGATGGATGTGTATGGAATAGTTTTTGACAAAAATACCTACCAAATGAACACAACACACTACAGAAAGATCATTCTTTGAGAAAAGGGAGAATTTTTTTGACATTTTATTTATTATTATTATTATTATTATTATTATTATTATTATTATTATTTTCTTTATTTACATTTCAAATGCTATTCTGAGAGTTCCCTATACCCCCTCCACCCCTGCTCCCCTACCCACCCACTCCCACTACTTGGCCCTGACCTTCCCTTGTGCTGGGTCATATAAAGTTTGCAAGACCAAGGGTTCTCTCTTCCCAGTGATGGCCGATTAGGCCATCTTCTGCTACATATGCAGCTAGAGACACAAGCTCAGGGGGTACTGGTTAGTTCATATTTTTGTTGCACCTACAGTGTTGCAGCCCCCCTTCATGTCTCTAGCTGCATATGTAGCAGAAAATGTTCTAGTCAGCCATTATTGGGAAGAGAGACCCCTTGTTCTTGCAAACTTTATATGCCCCAGTACAAGGGAACACCAGCACCAAGAGTGGGAATGGGTGGGTAGGTTAGCTTGTGGGGGGAGGTTATAGGGGACCTTGGTGATAGCATATGAAACATAAATCAAGTAAATACCTAAAAAAAATTGAAAAAAAGAAGATCCTTCTAAACAACACTTTCTCACAGGCACGACTGCAATGTTGTGAGAGTAAAAACCACGTAGGAAAACAAAGATAATGTAAAATATAACTTGTCANTACAAGTTATAAATTAAAAATGAGAATCAGGGAGGATGATCATGATTTGGAATTCAAACATAAAGATTATTCTCTCAATAGTATTGAATGTTTTGAAGGTAAAGTCCCAAAGACTAAACCAACTAAAGAGTACACATCGGGGGACCCATGACTCCAGCTGGATATGTTGCAGAGAACAATCTTGTCTCACATCACTGGATCCTTGTTCCTATGGAGGCTTGATAACCCAGGNTAGGGAATGTTAGGATTAGTGAATGGGCAGATGGTGGAGCACCCTCACAGAGGAAGGGGGAGGGGTAAGTGGATGGGAAGTTTGTGCAGGAGAAACTGGGAAGGGGTACAAAATTGGAAATGTCAAGAAATAAAATAAGCAATAAAAGTAAAAAAAAAAAAGAAAGCACACCGCATGGCATTACCTCTGGGTCTCATTGAACCTTTTAACTCAACTTTATCATGTAAGTTTACTGTGGATCTGTGAAGAACTGAATAATTTTNNATAGAGCTGGATTAAGTTTATTTCTGACTTGGTCTGTTTATTGGTAGCACAGGCCTTGTTTAAATAATCTATGCCACTGGTATGACATAGTCCATACTGTACATGCTCTGTGAATCTCAGTGACTATAAACATAAGACAGCCTATCACTGACTTGGATTCTGAAATACAATGTCCTGTGTGTCCCAGTTAGCTCCAATTGTTCTACTACTGGATGTCTCACTGTGAATCTTCTGGTACAATCCACTGACATCATTTCTAATTTTGTTTGCATAATCACTTTGTTAAACCTTTCATAAGACAATTTTGGAAATAAAGGTCTTTCTTACCTGTGTTCAAAAACATGAGTGATATCATGGAGTCTGAGAAAAAATTATCCTATGTATTTACCTAACTATATTTATTACATGGGCTATAGACAGCAGTTTCAGAGACCCAGAGTCAGAGAGTGTTTGAGAATTCCTCCAGGGCTCAGGAGTAATCTGAAAAAAAATGAGTCATAAATATGCAACAAAATTCTCCTTTGCTTAGAAAATAAAACCAGGCAGAAATTAGATATGCTGATATGGAAGACACCTTACAATCCACACTGCCTAGGGTTAATGCAGGGCAAATATGTTCATTTTAATGGGAGACTTCTTCTTCCTCAGCATTCTAATTCTCATGGCAAATTACATTTATGCCAAATGATATTGGAGAATAAACCTCTATGAAGTTAAAGATAATGATTTGGAATGCACTTGTTCCTTCATTCTTTGATCAGTTTCATTGCCAATTGGGCAAAGATTATTTCGACCAGTCTCTGAATATCCTGTAAGTGCATTTGTATTTTCCATGTAAATGACATCTAGGCTATTTCTTGTGTGGTATGATGAAGATTAGGCAAATTCTTGAGTCTTCTGTACTGTTGCGAAGTCTGAAAACTAAAACATCCTTAATTCTTTTACAAAATCAATCCTATCTTCCCCTTTTAATTAATCCAGTGAAGGTTTTTTTTTTTTCTTTAAGTCAGGTGGCCTCTGACTTAAAACTTTAAGCTGAGGAATGCATTACTATCTACATTGATGCTGCACATAAAACCCTCGTACTAACAGTTTGTTTTGCACTCTAGACAGTGATGACTCTTTGAATTTGATCCCATAATATTTCATTGTGCTTTACACCAAGTACATGCAAATCGATGTTCATAAACTCTGCTGACAATCCTTCTATCAGTGTGTGGCTCCCAGAGCCTANTCTAGTTCCAGTAATACTCATGGCACATTGTTGGGAACTAAAAAGGAGGGCCCAGGGGAAGAGACAGTGTGGAAAACCCACACCCTACCAGATTTTACCTATTCCCTGGTCAGGAGGGTGTGGGAGGTATACCATACTCTTTCCACTCAACCCCTTGTAGGCATACAAGCCTTTAACCCACTCTTTGGGGTGGGTAGCCAAGGGGCATGCCTACCTAGGAGCCCTGGAGCTAATTTGCTAAAGCCACTGGGGTGATGGGAAAGAGGGATGAGGAAAGAGGTTCTCCACATTGGTGAGAGTGAGCGCAGTGGATCTTAATGAGCAGAGACTCTCCATAGTTTTGGAACTTTATGGTAGGAAGGTAGGGAGAAGGAGAGAAGGTAGAGACAGACAGACAGACAGACAGA
>NW_018392936.1:82672-99239 GCF_900095145.1 Mus pahari
AGAGAGAGAGAGAGAGAGAGAGAGAGAGAGAGAGAGAGAGAGAGAGCTAGAGAGAAATCTAGAGAGAAAGAGTGTAAGAGGGATAGAGGAGAGGAGAGGAGAAAGGAGTAGAGAAGACAAAGAGAGAAGAGAGAGGAGTGAGAGAGGAGAGAGGACAAAGAGAATGGAGTAAGAGGGAGACATGTAAGAGAGTGTAAGAGGAGAGTAGTGAGAGAGGAGAGAGGGGTGAGAGTGAGGGGCAAGAAGTAAGAGTGAGAAGTAAGATAGCAAGCAGGGGCTGAACAGCCATTTTTATGATCTTTAGTGTTGCTAGGTAACTGGGGAGGAGTTTAGCCTGAAGATCAAAGGTTGGACCAAGGCCTATGTGACTTCTAGCTATACTTCTCTTATGGGGGCTATGGAGGCAGTAATGTAGGCAGGAGTGAGATTTCCAGGAGCGTGAGGAAATACCTGCCATGTCATGTAGGTGAATTAAGACCATTCTGAGGTTCAGACCTCAGGTCAACTGGAAACCAGCATGTCTGTGTATAGTCTAATTCCCCAGGGCACATATAGTTGTGAAGAACTTTGCATATATATAATTTTACTCTCTCAAGTTCTTTGCATGTGCTAACTTCTTGCCTTCTTAAGCCTCATCGATTTTGGAAAGAGAAGATTTTTACACTCAGAAATACACATTTCATATTAATGCCTGAATAGACATTTCTTTATGTATATAATCATGGAATATTCAGGTCGTTAGGGGTCAAGACATCCAAGTGTTTTAAAAGATAAAATCCAAAAGCACTGTGGCTTCATGCTTCAAACTTTTCATGTACAATCAACAGATTTTATGTTTTATAAAGTTCAGTTCTGCATTCTCTGTTTAGAGGAAAACATGTGCAACATATGAAGTCCAATGATATTTTTGCATTCCTTCAATAGCAAGGCTGTCAATAATAATGCTGGCTGCCAATTGACATTATCACTGACATGGGTGATATCTGTGGTTTGGGTTTGTTGGAAGACTTTAAGACAATGATACAGGAATTTTCTATTTGTTTTTGTCATTATTTAAGAAACATGTAATGTCTTTTCATGTCTAAGTTCATTAATTTGTGATCTTTTTAGGATATTTATATATTTGGGGATTGATTCAGAAATTTTAATAAATGTAGGTGTACTTGTTACCAATGTGGTATCAATACCCATTTTTGTGGATTTAGTTGTTTTGAAATACAGCTCTTTATATCTACTAGGCTACACAGACACTTTATGTAACTGATGTTTCAAATAATTCTCTGCTGAGGAATACTGAAGGGCTGAGAAGCAATTGAAAAAATGTTCAACATCCTTAATCATCAGGGAAATGCAAACCAACACAACCTGAGAATTCACTTCACATCANTCAGAATGTATAGGATCAAAAATTCAAGTGACAGCAGATGCTGGCAAGAATGTGGAGATACAGGAAGACTCCTCCAATGCTGGTGGGATTGAAAGCTTGTACAATACTCTGAAAATCAGTCTGGTGGTTCCTCAGAAAACTGGACATTGTACTACCAAATACAGCAATACTTCTCTTGGGAATATACCCAGAAATATTTCCAACTGGTAATAAGTACACACGCTCCACTATCTTCAGAGCAGCCCTACTTATAATAGCCAGAAGCTGGAATGAACCCAGATATCCCTCAACAGAAGAATGCATACTGAGATGTGGTATATTTACACAATGGAGTACTACTCAGCAATTAAAAACAATGAATTTTTTCAGGATATAATCCTGAGTGAGGTAACCCAATCACAAAAGAGATCACTTGATATGCACTCACTGATAAGTGGATATTAGCCTAGAAACTGAGAATACCCAAGATACAATTTAAAAAACACAAGAAAATCAAGAAGAAAGAAGACCAATACGTGGATACTTCAATCCTCCCTAGAATAGGGAATAAAATACCCATGGAAGAATTTACAGAGATAAATTTTGGAGTTATGATGAGAGGATGAACCATTCAGAGACTGTCCCATCTAGGGGTCCTTTCCATAATTAGACACCAAACGGAGATACTGTTGAATATGCCAGCAAGATTTTGCTTAATGGACACTGATATAGCTGTCTCCTGTGAGGCTATGACAGTGACTGGCAAATACAGAAGTGGATGCTCACAGTCATCTATAGGATGGAACACAGGGCCCCCAATGGAGGAGCTAGAGAAATTACCCTAGGAGCTAAAGGGGTCTGCAACCCTCTAGGTGGAACAACAATATGAACTAATGAGTACCCCCAGAGNTTGTGTCTCAAGCTGCATAGTAGCAGAAGATGGCCTATTCAGTCATCATTGGGAAGAAAGTTCCCTTAGTCTTGCAACCTTTAAATGCCCCAGTGAAGGGGAACAGCAGGGTGAAGAAGTGGGAATGAGTGTGTATGGGAGCAGTGGGGTGGTAAGGTATAGCGGACTTTTGGAATAGCATTTTAGATAAAAATGAAGAAAATATCTAATAAAATATTAAAAATATTAAAATGAAAATATTCTGGGAAAATATNGTTCTGTTTTAACTTTTTAAATATTAAAAAGTATTCTTTGCTTCTAAATTTTAAATGTAGTTATATTATTTCCCGTATTCATTCAACTCCAGTCTTTCGCACGTGTACTACTCACATACTCTTGTACTTATAGTGTCCAATTATGAGTGTTATAAATATATAAATAGGACCTGCATAGTCTATACAGTTAAACTTACAGGTNTAGTATTTCAGGACTGAACATTGATGTTGGATTACCTACTGAAAATTTCTTTTTTGAGGTAGATTATTTCTCCTAATTTCAGCATTCCTTGGTTGTTGCATATGGTTGACTATTCAACACATTCATCTTAGTACATCTATCAATATCATGCTTTTTTTCATTTTTGTATAAGAAGTCAAATTTATAAGACATCATGAATGCTATCTCTCTACCATTTTTAGGAGAGTATTCTCACAGCAATTTTCTGTTCCTATGGCTCTTGCAACATTTTCTTTTTCTTTTCTTTTCTTTTCTTTTCTTTTCTTTTCTTTTCTTTTCTTTTCTTTTCTTTTCTTTTCCTTTCTTTTCTTATCTTATCTTATCTTTTCTTTTTTTCTTTTTGGTTTTTTGATACAGGGTTTCTCTGTGTAGTCCTGTCTCTCCTGAAACTCACTCTATAGACCAGGTTAGACTCAAACTCAGAAGTCTGCCTGCCTCTGCCTCCCAAGCATTGGGATTAAAGCGTGGGCCATCACTGCCCCGCTCTTGCAACATTTTCAACCTCTCTACTGCTTTCATTCCTAAGCTTCATATGAAGTTATGTTACAGATGACTCAGATATGGATAGGCACCATATGATCTTTTATTCTCTGAATTTTGTTCAGTTTGGTCCTTAATAATTCTACCTATCTGTTTCAATCCATGTTTTTCTTAAGACGTGTGAGAGATAAGATATTAAGATAATATGGTGATAGGGTATAATAGATTAAAGTATTGTGAGTATAAATATAAATATTTACAATGCAGTGAGGAATAATAGTGGGTTAGTGAAGTAGCAGTAGCACTGTGTCTTCTAAGATTCATGCCTTCCCTAGTTCTGGAGATTTGCCTAGGTGTGCAGAATTGCATGCTGGTATTTAGATGAGTTGAGGTCTGAAACCTGATGGTCATAGTTCACCTATATGACATGGTCGGTATTCCCTCATGCTCCTGGAACTCAGTCCTCTGCCTAAGTTTCTACTTCCCACAGCCCCCACACAAGAAGCATGGTCAGTACTCAAGTAACCAATGGCCCAAGCTTCTGACCTTCAGACTAAACTCCTCCATAGTTACCTAGCAACAGTGAAGACCATTTAAAGGGGTGCTCAGGCCCTACCTTGCTCTCTTACTCTCACTCATATCCTCTTACTCCTTTGTTCCTCTGCCACTCACATCTCTCTCTCCTTCCATTTCTCTTTGTCTTCTTTCCTCTCCTCTCTCCCACTCTCTCTCTCTCTCTCTCTCTCTCTCTCTCTCTCTCTCTCTCCCTCTCTCCCTGCATTTCTATAATAAAGCTCTTAGACCATAGAGTCTCTGCTCTGCTCCATCCAGGCCCACTGAGAACTCTGGCCAGTGTTGGGAAGTTCTTCCCCTATTCACTCTCTCCTGCAATCCTGGTGGCATGAGCAAGTAGCTTCATGGGGGGAGGGGTCCCCAGGTAAGACTGCACCTTGGCCACCCCCTTAAGAGTGGGATAGAGGAATGCCCACCCAAGGATGAGTGGATAGGGAAGGTAGCAGGCCTCCCATTCCTGACTGACCACAGATTAGGGAAATTCAGGTGAGCCATGGGCCTCTTTTCCCTTCCCCCACTTTCCCTGGTCCCCACCTGGGCTACTCCTGTTTTTTGTCCCCAACATCTAGGTTTCCAACAAATCTTTGATTTCCTCCATAAAGCAAAAAATATTCCTAAATCATTTTGTTCAGCCACTTGTAACCTTAATCAAAACAAGATAAATATAAAAAAAAATGATATTTATTCTAGGATTGTGTTTACAGTAACTATCTAGGAAAAAGTAATGTTCCATGAAGAAAAAACATGGATACCAAGAGAGAATTGAATTAAGCAATTAAAGCCAGTCACACAAAAAACAGTTTCCAGTCTGAAGTGGTAGCTTCATTAATCCTAGGACTCAGAATGCAAGGAGGCAGATTATGTGCCCAAGTCCAGACTAGTTTATAGACTGTGTTTCAATTCTGACATTTCTAGGAATATGTAATGATGGCCTGTCATATAGTGCTATGGGTCACAACCCAGGACTTTCTGATAATACAGCAAACCTTTGTCCACTGAGAGAATATTTAATCCCACAACTGCATTTTCAAGGCATGTATAGAACAATAGTTCATAAAAGTTCGGAAACCCAGTCTGCAGAAGGGCACAGTAGTTGAAACCTCATACTTGTTAATTAGTCTATTGTGTCTAAATTACAAGCTTTGTTTGATCATATTCCAAAGACTTGCTCAGCTCCTGATACCACTAGAGTGAAAGGATACTACCACACATCTAACTTGTGCCTCCGAGATGCTTAATGCTCAGTTACTGGATTTGTGTCGCTTATTGATATGAAAAAGTGTTTCCAAGAAGTAATTCATCTCCATCAGTAGTGACAAGTAATCCTCTACGGGCATGAAGTATTTTAAATGTAAAATTTAGGACTTTGATGCACTTTGATTTGAGTTTTCTTCAGGGTATAAAAATGGGTCTATTTTCATTCTTCCACATGCATATGTTTGGTTGGATTAGAAGAAGTTGGTGAGGGTCCACTCTTTTCTCCTTGGATTTATTTTGGCTTCATTGTAAATCTCAAGTGGCTGAAACTGTGCAGTTTTATTTCTTGGACTTTAATTTTAATTCATTGATCAACCTTTCTGTTCCTATAACAATACCATATATTTTCATTACTTTAGCTCTGTAGGAAAGCTTGAAGACAGATTATCAGATTTTAATGATTCCTTATGCTTCCTTCAAGATTGTAGGTTTATTTGAAGTGAGTATTTGGACTTTTTAAAAATTATTTTCTTAGATATTTTCTTCGCTTACATTTCAAATGCCATCCCAAATGTCCACTATTCCCTCCCTCCACCCTGGTCTCCTGTCCACTCACTCCCACTTCTTGGCCCTGGTGATCATCTGTATGGGGCATATAAAATTTACAAGATCAAGGGGCCTTTCTTCCCAGTGATGGCTGACTAGGCCATCTTCTGCTATATATATGCAGGTAGAGACATAAGCTCTGGGGGTACTTATTAGTTCATATTGTTGTTCCACCTATAGGGTTGCAGACCCCTTCAGTTCCTTGGGTAATTTCTCTAGCTCCTCCATTGGGGTCTCTGTGTNATATCCTATAAATGGCTGTGGGCATCCACTTCTATATTTGCCAGGTAGTGGCATAGCCTCACAAGGGCTAGCTATATCAGTGCCCTTTCTGCAAAATCTTGCTGGCATATGCAATAGTGTCAGCGTTTGATCACTGATTATGGGCGGGAACCCCAGGTGGGGCAGTCCCTTGATGGTCCATCCTTTTGTCTTAGCTCCAAACTTTGTCTTTGCGAATTCTTCCCAGTCTTTTTTATTCCCTATTTTGGGGAGGAGTGAAGTATCCATGTGTTGGTCTTCCTTCTTGATTTTCTTGTGTTTTGGAGATTGTATCTCGTGTATTCTATGTTTCTGAGCTAATATCCAGTTATCAGTGAGTGCATATCTAGTGACTTCTTTTGTGATTGGGTTACCTCACTAAGGATGATATGCTCCAGATACATCCATTTGCCTAAGAATTTCATAAACTCATTGTTTTTAATAGCTTAGTAGTACCCCATTGTGTAAATGCACCCTATTTTCTGTATCCATTCCTCTTTTGAGGGACATCTCAGTTCTTTCCAGCTTCTGGCTATTATAAATAGGGCAGCTATGAACATAATGGAGCACGTGTCCTTATTACCAGTTGGAACATCTACTGGGTTTATACTTAGAAGAGGGATTGCTGGATCTGTCTGTATTACTCTGTCCAGTTTTCTGAGGAGTCATCATATTGATTTCCAGAGTGGTTGTACAAGCTTGCAATCCCACCAGGAGTGGAGGAGTGTTCCTCTTTCTCCACAGCCTCACCAACATCTGCTGTCACCTGAATTTTTGATCTTAGCCATTCTGACTGCTGTGAGGTGAAATCTCGGGGTTGTTTTGGTTTGCATTTCCCTGATGATAAGGATGTTGAACATTTTTTCAAGTGCTTCTCAGTCCTTCGTTATTCCTCAGTTTAGAATTCTCTGTTTAGCTCTATACCCCAATTTTAATGGGGTTATTTGTATTTCTGGAGTTAAGCTTCTTGACCTCTTTGTTTATATTGAATATTATTCCCCTATCAGATGTAGGATTGTTAAAAATTCTTTCCCAATCTGTTTGGTGGCCTTTTGGTCTATTGACAGTATCTTTTTCCCTACAGAAGCTTTGCAATTTTTTGAGGTCCCATTTGTCGATTATTGTTCTTACAGCACAGACCATTGCTCTTCTGTTAAGGAATTTTTTTCCCTTTGCTCATTTCTTCGAGACATTTTCCCACTTTCTTCTGTATATATTTCAGTGTCTCTGGTTTTATGGAGAGTTTTTTTTATCCACTTAGATTTGATCTTTGTACAAGGAAATAAGAATGGATCAATTCATATTCTTCTACATGGTAACTGCCAATTGTGAACTTTAATTTTACAATTGGTCAGTCTTTCTGTTCATATACCAATACCATACATTGCTTTAGCTCTTTAGGACAGTCTGAAGTCAAGAGTATCAGATTTTAATTATTGATTATGTTTCCATCAGGCTTGTAGTTTTATTTGAAATGAGGATTTGTACTTGACCAAAATTTTCTAAGTGATATCTCCTGAGAATACTAAATATTTTTCTTGGATTTTCCAATTTAATTGAGTAAAGAATTTTAATGAATGCCCTTATGATTTTTAGGGTTCTTTGGTGTTTCTTGTGATGCCCCCCTTCAACCCTGATTTTATTATTTTGTGTTCTCTCTCACTATATTTCATTTAGAATGGCTAAGTGCTTGAGTGTCAAAATATTTTAAAAGTACAAAATCATTGTTTTTTGATTCTTTGTGTTCTATTCTTTGTTTCTATTTCATTTATTTTCCTCCTCATGTTGATTCTGTTTTATAATTTATTCCTCTTATGTTCCCTGAGTTCTTTTTGTTGTAAAGCTTTCACGTGTACTGTCAAGTTGTGGTAGGCACTTAG
This sequence comes from Mus pahari, assembly GCF_900095145.1. Lineage (NCBI taxonomy): Eukaryota > Metazoa > Chordata > Mammalia > Rodentia > Muridae > Mus > Mus pahari. Next base: position 90,441 of record NW_018392936.1, read on the forward strand.
TATAATGGAGTTTCCTATTATCCCAGCTTTCATTTTGTTCCAAAAGTGTGGGTATGTTTTACATTATTTTCAATGAGTTATAGGAAGACTTTAATTTCTTTGTTTATTGTTGTCTTGCTCTAATACTCATAACAAATGTTCATCTTATCTGTGTTTGAAAGGTTTCTTTATATTCAATTATTCCTGATACTCTGTAATTATACATGCTAGACTGATGATATAAATGGTTTTTCAAATTTAATGTATATGCAGAGATTGGTTTTGTGAGTGTGCATGTGGTGATTTGAGAGAATAATAAATGCATGATAGGAAGAACTTTTATTCTTTTGTGATTATTTGTAATGTTTACATATTTGTTAGGTCATTTGGTTTGTAACTATCTTTTACATGGAGTTTTTTCCCATTTATTTTTTACTTTTTATTTTTTCTTTATTCTATTGTTTACAATATTGAATTGAAGTCTCACACTATCAAGTTGTCAAGGTCAATGTGCTATTTAAGCTTTATTTGTATTTCTTTTACAAAAGGAGTATCCTTGTGTTTGTGTCAAACAAAATATATATCAATGGAATTTGTTGAACATGTATTCTTCTTTACCACACAGGAATCTTTTTTTGTTTGAAGTCTATTTTGTTACCTATTGTAATGGCTTCACCAGCTTGCACCTTGGGTTTTTTTTGTGTCAAATTTTTCCAGTTTTTTTTTTTCTGAAATTATGTATATCTTTGATATTGAGATATATTGATTGTAAGCAGCAGAACGATGGATTAGATGAAGAAAAGCATGTGAGAATATCTAACACCAATTCATAGTAAAACACTGAAGCTATTAGGGATATGTGTAAATTACCTACACATGACATAGTTTACCACAAGTACATATCCAACATTAATAACTTTGACATCATTTATTATAGTACTAAATTTTTCCTTCAAATCTTCAATGTTTGAAGGATTACATCAATATGATTATAGCATTTAGTATGAAACATAAAAACAACGTTCAGATAGAATGTGACTTTAGCCTCACTTTGAGAAAGGATAGGTAAACAGGGACTAAATAAAATATGGAACAGGAAAAGTTTGGCCAAAGTCTTACAAAAGATTCCAGAATTAGTGGCAATACATGTAAGAGTATGTTACACTTTATTGACAGCTTTGGTGGATTTTTCTGGAAGTAAAAGTGAGTGAGCATACTACATAAGTAATTTTCTGTCAATGATTTTCATTTTATGATTATTTATAATACACATAATGCCATGAATCTTTATGCATTTTAAAAATGTGTAAATAAAGTATATCATATAATTTACGTATTACAATTTACAAATGGATATTTTTATTCTCATTTACACTGCATTCTTAGAATGTNAACAGTGTAATTCAATGAATATCCATGCTTAAATAGAAATATTTAGAACAAAACTCACAAACCAAGCTTATCNAGTGAATAAATCTGATATAATGCAGAAATGATGGAAAATGGATGAAATTAAACAAATAAGTTTTCTGGGCCCATTGTTCTAATAATCATATTACAATTTTGATGACAGACATGAACGGTTTACATAGTCATAAAAAGGCAGTCTTCTCCACCCTACAAGAATTTTATGATTTTTTAAACATGAATTGAGAATATAACAGGACACCATCATCTCAAATAAAAATATGTATGTTTGTATATATGTGTGTTTGAACATCTTTGCACTAAGAAAGTAGGAGATATATTATTTGAAAACTGGAAAGGGATGAAAGAATTTGGAATGGGTATATCATGTGAATCTGGTGGTAAGAAAATATGTATGAAGCTATCATGTTTGAATTGGAAATTGAATATGCACACAGAATATCATGAGGAGAAGGAGGTTGACTGACCTGAGGAATGAGTCAATAACAAGATGGGCAACAGATAATTGTGATGTAAGTGCAGATATGAGCAAAGTACATGCTACATTTGTACCAATGTCCCATAATGAAACCCAGAAGAATATATGGTATTTTTTTAAAAAATAACAATTAACAACTGCCAAAATACGGATTTTAAATCTGGACTCTTGGAAATTTCATTTTCACTCTTTTTTTTAATTTACTTGCAATTAAAATATTATCCTCCTTTACAGTATCCAAAGCCTTTTGGCATTTCCCTCCCTTCTGCTTCTATAAGGGTACCCCTCCATCTATCCACCCACTCCTGCTTAACTGCCCTAGAATTCTCCTATAGAGGAACATTGATCTGTCACAAGACCAAGGACCTCTCCTCCCAGTGATCCCAGATAAAGCCATTTTTTTCTACAAATGCAGCTGGAGCAAGTAGGTCTTCCCTGTATACTCTCTGGCTGGTAGTTTAGTTCATGCTAGTTCTGGGATGTCTGGTTGGTTAATATTGTTGTTCTTTGTATGGAGTTGCAAAACCCTTCAGTTTCTTTAGTCCTTCCCCTAACCCATCCATTGGGGTCCCCATGCTCAATCTGATGGTTGGCTTCAGTAATCCACATCTGTATTTGTCAGGCTCTGACAGAGCCTCTCAAGGAAAAATAAATCAGGCTCCTGTCAGCAATTAATTCTTGGAATCAGCAACCATGTCTGGGTTTGTTGGCTGCATATGAGATAGATCCCATGGAGGGTCAGTCCCTAGATGATCTATCCTACAGTCTCTGCTCTAATCTTTGTTCCTATATTTCCATTAGACAGGTAAAATTCTGAGTTAAAATTTTTGAGATGGGTGGTTGGCCCATTCCTCACTCTTTTTGTTTTGTTTTGTTTTGTTTTTCTAGACAGGGTTTCTCTGTTTAGCCCTGGCTGTCCTGGAACTCTCTTTGTATATCAGGTAGCCTCGAACAATGAATCTCATTGACTATAAAGTTGAGACTGCCTATTCCTGAGTTGGATTCTGTAAAACAATGTTCTGTGTTTCCCTATTACCTCTGATTATATTTTACTGGATGTCTCATTGTGAATCTTCTGATACAATTCTCTGAAAACATTTCTAATTGTGTTCACATTGTCAATCAAGTTTCAAAATTTTCCAAGGACCATAGGGTTTTGTTCCAGATATTCACAAACAAGAGTGGTATCATGGAGCCTGAAAATGAATTATGTTATGTATTTACCTACCTGTGATTATTACAAAGTCTATGAACACCATTTGCATTGCCCCAGGGTAGAGAATGTTTAAGAACTCCTCTGGGGCCCATTCTGGAAATATGGAAAAAAAAAAGCAGAATCATAAATATAAAACAAATCTCTCCTTTGACTAGAGAAATATAAGCACATAGAAATTTGATGTGGTAGTATGCATGGCACTACAAAATCCATATTGCCTCTGNTTAAGGCAGGACAAATATGTTCATTTTGATGGGAGTCTTCTTCTTCTTCAACATTCCACTTCTCATGACAAACTACATTGATCCCATGTGCTTTTGGAGAATAAACCTGAATGAAATCAAGGATAAAGCTTTGCAACTTACTTGTTCCTTCATCCTTGGAGCAGTTCATATGCCTATGGAGAAAGATTATTTAAACCAGACTCTGAATGTCCTGTAAGTGCATTTGTATTTTCCATGTAAATGACATCTAGAATATTTCTTGTATGGTCTGATGATGAAAATTAGGCAAATCCTTGAATATCCTGTACTGTTGCTAAATCCGAACACAAAGAACCAACTTTATGAATGTCCTGTAAGTGCATTTGTATTTTCCATGTAAATGACATCTAGAATATTTCTTGTGTGGTCTGATGATGAAAATTAGGCAAATCCTTGAATATCCTGTACTGTTGCCAAATCTGAACACAAAGAACCAACTTTATTTTTTTTTACAGAATTAATCTTATTTTCTCTCTCCTTTTAAGTAATCCAGTGGAGGTTTTCTTTTGTTTTGTTTTGTTATAAATCAGGATGCTTCTGACTTAAATACTGGAATCTGAGGAATAAAGGACTATCTACATTGATTGTTCATATAAAACCCTGCTATGTACAGTTTGTATTGCACTCTAGATAGTGATGACTTATTGAACTTGATCCCATAATATTTCATTATGTTTTACTCCAGTACATGCAAATAGATTATCATAATCTCTGCTGAAAATACTTCCATCAGTGTGTTGATCCTAGAGCTTATGCTCATTCCTGTAATATTCATGGCACATAAAGTTGTCAAGAAATTTACATATATACAAACTGAATGCCTCAAGTTCACTGCATGTGGTCACTTCTTCCTTCTAAAGCTTCTTCCAGTTTGGAAAGAGAAGATCTTTAGTCTCAGAAATTCACATTTCATGTGAATGTCTGGATGGTCATTTTGGGGGGTGGTGTTTTGAGACAGGGTTTTTCTGTATAGCCTTGGGTATCCTGGAACTCACTTTGTAGACCAGGCTAGCCTCAAATTCAGAAATCAACCTGCCTCTGCCTTGAGTGCTGGGATTAAGGATGTGTGCCACCACTCCTTGCCTAGGTGGACATTTTTGCATGTATATGAGCATGGAATATTTAGGTCATTAGAGGGCAATACATCCAAGTGTTTTAAAATATAAATTCCAAAAGCACTTTGTCTTTGTGCATCACACTATTCATGTATAATTCTGCACTCTCCATTTAGAGTAAAAGACATGTGGTACATATGGAATCCTATAATATGTGTACATTCCTTGTACAGTGACTCTATTAATAACACTGATGGCTGTTTATGTCCGTTTTCACTCTCTTGTATGACATCTCTGATGTGGGATAGGTAGAACATTTGAGAACAGTGATAGAGGAGTTTTCTATTAGTTTATTTGTCCTTAAGAAACGCCATCTCTTTTCATGTCTAAGTTTGTTAATCTGTGATCCTTTCATGAGATTTATATCTTGTGGACATCTATTCAGAAGTTTTAGTAAATACAGATGGAGATGCTAGCAACATGGTATCAATACCCATTTTTGTGGATTGCTGATAGATTTTTTGTGTTGTTTTACAATATAGGGTTTCTCTGTATAGCCCTGACTGCCCTGGAATTCACTCTGTAGACCAGGCTGGCCTCAATCTCAGAAATCAGCCTGCCTCTGCCTCCCAAGTGCTGGAATTAAAGGCATGTGCCACCATGCCCTGCTCTATAGATTTTTTTTAAATATAGCCATTTCGACAACTAAGGTACACAGATACCTTAAGTAACTGATGTTTCCTAAAGTTTATTTGTAGGAAGTAGTTTGAACATTGCACAAGGTCTATTCTCAAATTTCTTTTATGTATTGGTAAAATCATTAATTTTGATTTTTTTCATGTGTGGTAATAAACAATATTTTAAAATGGCATATTTTATAGAATATAGAAGGAAAACACCGCATGGGTACAATTTTTGGTGAAAACCTTTTTGCATTTACTTAAGATTTAATCATTAAATATAAAGGTGAATCTTTAATGTTCATTGTTCAGATTATATAAACTAACAAGTATGATACAGGAGATATTATTCTTTACATAAACATGAGCACAAACACAATATGATATTATTCTATTGCCACTGTCTTTGACATACTTTTATTGCAAAAATGAACATATTCTATATAGTTTACACCAAAATCTCTTCTATTTAATATGCATAAAATACTGGCACATACAAAGTGCCATCTCAGCAGGTTCCTTATTTTTCTAGTTCTCAGTAGGGTGCTAGTGTTGCATTAGTGTTACTGGAAATGTTATGAAGAGTGTTTTCTAGAAATGAAATTAAAATGAAAACAAGTTCCAGCTTGGAAGTTGTGGTATAAGCCTTTTATCACAGCTTTTGGGAAGAAGATGCTGGTGGATTTCTGAGTTCAGGCCAGCCTGGTCTACAGAGAGAGTTCTAGGATAGCCAAGTATATACAGATCAACACTGTTATGAACAGGCAAAACCAAAACAAATAAATAAATAGATAGTTAGATAAATAAATAAATAAATAAATAAATAAATAGATAAATTGGAAGTACCCAGAATGAATATATCACCTTCCTTTGTAACTAGAAAATCAATGAATGTGTATACCTTCACATTTGAAGTGAGGATACTCGAAAAAACACTTGGAGGTATTGCCCTCTTATGGCCTAAATAATCCTTGCACATATACATACAATCATAGGCATAGAGATGTATCATTCACCAAATTCTTGTTTGATGTTTGAATTTACTTAAAAGTAAATCTTTAGAAAAGTTTTCTTTCACCAAAAGATTTTAAGAATAAATAACAAAATGAGGATAGATATGATGGGACATTCTAAGAGTATTAACCACTAATCATAAGTGATTGTTAGTAAGGAAACAAATTTTGCTGCAGAGAGATATTAGGTAATGACAAACCATATTTTCACTACCTTAACTAATTGAATTACTTACACTAGAGATATACTATCAACGGGTCTCATAACACATGTATTTCTATTATGCTAAATAATTTCAACTTAAAGATATGATCAGAATTACAATTCTGTTTATGTTTGTCGTTTTCTCTTTACCTTCTGATCAAGCACTAAAAGCAGAGATTGGAATGCTCTCTGGGAATGAGGTCAATATACTTTCTTATTTATGGGAGAAATACTCCCATGAACTTTTAAAGTGTTCACTATTATCCAGGTCCTCCTGTTAATCCAATCTCACAGCAAAAGCCATTTGTTTCCATTTAGAGGTCTAATGAAGAAACTCCCAGTATAGCATAGTGCTTCTATTGAGTACAAATGACCATGTATAATCATTTATCCATAATAAACACTGTACTCTGTTACAGAAAAACAACTAAAAACCACAAATATGCTTTGGNATTGGCATTTGCAATGGATGAAATCAACAGGAATCCTGATCTCTTACCAAATATGTCTTTGATTATAAAATATAATTTTGGCCACTGTGATGGGATAACTATGACAACTACACCCTATTCTTTTCACCAGAAGGAATATGTGCCTATTCCTAATTATTTCTGTAATGAAGATACTATGTGTTCGTTTCTGCTTACTGGACCCGATTCGAGAATATCATGGGAATTGGGGCTAATCATGGATACCTTCTTTTCTCCACGTGTGAGTTATTGTAGGCCAGGGATTCTTCATGTCATGTCTTTTAGGGGAACATTAATAGATATTAAGAAAGTTAATGGATGAGCTTGGACTTATTCTTATGTTAATCCATGTAGTTCTAGGATACTTACTATTCAGAGACATGATAGGCCTTCTGCTATTGGCCACCTCCAGAAGTTGACAGACTCCAGAAAGAAGGAATAGAGAAGGTCATGAAGAATTGAGTCTGGGAGGGTGATAGAGATAATCTTACAGCCTTAACTGACTGGCAGTCAAAGTGTGTGTTTATTTATCCAAATCTCAGTAAGAAGAGAAAGATTCATGTTGTTCTAAAACATAGAATATATTATTTCTCTCCCCAGATAACTGTTATCTTTATCTTGGTCTTAAATTTAGACTACAATCATAAACTGTGAAAAAAACGAGTTAGCATGGTGTTATAAGTGTAGTCACCAGTGACAAGCTATGGTGGAACAGAAGTATATTTTACAAACATTTCCTCTATAAGCCAACTTTTATGTATCTGGAGTATTTGTTGCAAAGGCATGGCAGACCATTCTTAGCCTGGGCACTTTTGACATTTCAGTGGCACTACAGTGGATAAAAACCTCCAATCAAGTCCATGGAGTTAGACTACCAGTGAATTTATGACTATCCGTTAAGAACCATAGTGTCAATTATCATTAGACACTATGGGAAAAAATTTCAGCAGCATACTGTTTTATTTATTATAAGTCTTTTTCTTTAATGATGTAAAGGTTATGTCATATCTTTAAAAAACTAATTGCTCTGTTTTATCATGTTTTTCTTTTTTCCCTTATGATAAGTTATAAGAGAACTTCACAAGTGAACTTTTCTAAGAAAGAGTAGTTATGTGGTTCCAATAATTCATTCTTTCATATTTTTCCACATGATTATTATTCTATCATTATCATATACTTTGTGTGCAGGAGATAACTCAATTCAATATAATTTTGTTTCTATATATTTTCCTCAAGAGATTCAACTTATGAGTCCTATATATTTTGCCACATCATTACCAGGGTACTTAGTAGGATAAGTTTTTTTTAATCTGAACTGCTGCAAACATTTTAAGCTGCCAAACATTGTTTACCTTTTTAAATTTATTTCTTCTGATTATCTGTTTCTTGAAGAGGCACAGAGGCAGATATTGCCAGAATATTTTGGAGCCTTATCCTATATTTTATTATGTCTCTGTCAAACAGCTATGCTTGCTGTTTCTACTAGAAGTGGATATGCCAGGATTCCACATTTGCTGATTTGAATAAAAGAAGAGAGGAAAAGTCACAGATAATTAACTCTTGCAGGTAAATATGATTACTGGCTTCTTTAGTGTACTTCACCTCATGCTGTTCTTTGTGTTGTAGTTCCTTCATCTTACCTATGGACCTTTCCATTCCATGTTCACTGATGATGAACAATATCCCTATCTCTATCAGATGGCCCCAAAGGACACATCTCTACCATTGGCAATTGTTTCCTTCATACTTTTCTTCCACTGGAAGTGGGTTGGCCTTGTCATCCCTGATGATGATCAAGGCAAACATTTTCTCTCAGAGCTGAAAAAAGAGAGTGAAAACAAGGAAATTTGCTTTGCTTTTGTGAACATGATATCAGTCTATGAGATTTCATTCTATCAAAAAACTGAAATGAACTACAAACAAATTGTGATGTCATCCACAAATGTTATTATCATTTATGGGGAAACATATAATAACGTTGAATTGAGCTTCAGAATGTGGGAATCTACAGT
>NW_018392936.1:99505-107668 GCF_900095145.1 Mus pahari
CATGTAATTGTAAATTACTGATGAATTATTCATCTAATGCATNATTGCAATGGCTAATGGAACAGAAATTTGACATAACCTTTAGTCATGGTAGTCAAAACATATACAATGCTGTATATGCCATGGCACATGCACTCCATGAGTTGAATCTGCAACAGGTTGATAATCAGGCAATAGACAATGGGAAAGGAGCAATTTCTCACTGCTTGATGGTAGAGTACCTTATATTGGATTATATTTCAATGTCTTCAATTGTGTAGCTGTTTTTGGTCTCTAAGATACCCACATTAATGAAATAGGAAATATTTTATAAAATAGTTAAGCTTCTGACCATTTTTCCTAATGAAAAAAATAACTCTAGTCATTATCATAAATGTGATTGGAAAAAAAGTCACAGTTTATCAAAGAAAATTTGTGGTTTCTTAGAAAGCACCAAGATGTCATCACACCCCTTACATTATTGGGCATTCTTGGGATATTATGATAGTTTCATTTATCCTATTGTGTTTGTTGGCTTTCTATCTTTCATTCTTTAAATATAGTGCATTTATTATGAAATCAGAATACATGTTATGATTTGAAGGAATGGTATACACATTATAGTGCAATGCTTGTGTTTTAGGTAAATTCATTTCTGAGAAAGATCAACTTCACTGATCCTATTGGGGATAAAGTGATTATGAAACAGAGAGTAATAGTGCAGGAAGATTATGACATTTTTCACTTTGGGAATATCTCACAACACCTTGGGATTAAGGTGAAGTTAGGAAAGTTCAGCCCATATTTTCCACATGGACAACATTTTCACTTATATGGAGACATGATTGAACTAGCCACAGGAAGTAGAAAGGTGAGTGTGTACTAACTTACTGATGTACAATACAAAACAGTAAACACTTTCAAGTAGATACATGATAACATGTTGAAATATAAAATTTTGTTAAATCAGGATCCAGTTTCTAGGCTCTTGTGTTATGTTTCTTTTTCCCATTTTTGACATTTTTACCAATTCTTTGATGATTGAAACATGCATAAAATATATCTTTGACATATCAGAACCATTTTCTGCAATTTAATGAACGCAAAAATGTTCTTCACCACTGTTTGATATTCTTTCCTTTAAATTAACAGAATTTTCTTCCTATTATTGTTGTTATTACACACTAATCTCTCCCATTAACTTAAACTTCTAGAACAGATGTTGATTGGAGGGAGACTAAATTTACAGCTATGAAACACTAAGAGTCATAATTGTCATTATATCAAAAATTGACTTCACATATAATAATAGGACACTTACCATATTCAATAATGAACACAATTACAGAGATTCATATTCACAGAAATATATCTTTTTAATAAATTTGAAGAAACACTTCACACTTTAAGTAAGATGAACAGAAGTTCAAGGGGACATATAGACAGCACTAGAAGAACAGATAAAGAAATAGCTTTTAATACACCTCAAAAACAGCAATAACAGGAACCACTCAAAAGCATCAAATAACTTTCCATTATAATTGATTATTTTTGTTAACTTTCTCTAAATGAAATGGAAAGACAACAATGCTGGTTTAGTTTTTAAGACATTCCTTATTTGCATTTAGAGAGTGTGGGACAATTTCATATACTGTGAGAAAACTTTTCTTTATAATAAAATTGAGGAAAACATTATAAAATGTTATAAGAGGGATAAAGGAAGTTCAATAATAACACCTTTGATGGATGTGTATGGTAGAGTTCTTGACAATAACAGTTTCCAAAAGAACACTACAAACTACAGAAAGATCATTCTTTGAGAAAAGTGTGAATTTTTTTTGAAATTGGGATTTTTTATGTATTGAAAATGGCTTGATATTTTCACATAATATATCCTAAATACAGTTTCCGTTCCTTCTTTTGGGATGTGACCCATCTCAGTTTTAATTGCAACTATATCAGAGTTAATACTCCTATCCTGCCCCCTCCACAACTGCCTTTTCCATCATATTCACTTTCTGTCTCTCAGTAGAACATAATAGGATTCTGTGGGAGAATAATAAAATAAAAAAATATTTCAGAAAAACTAAGACTTCGTAAGAAGACAAAATTTTCACAACACACTATGGTAACTACACATTTAAAATTGAACTAGGTGAAAGGAACAGGAAATCCTACTTCATATCTTATATATTTACTAGTATTGATTGAAGCATGTTGTAGTGATAGACAATTGAGTGATAGATTTCCCCTTTTCAGTACTTAGAACATTTATTTTTGAAAAGATAATTCAAACTTTAAATTCTATAATCAGACTATCTAGATTTTTTGAAGCCAATTAATTATTCAACATGTGCATGTGGAATAAGTATAATAAGAAACTCCTATAAACTGTTAACTTTGAACTGTAAAAGGATTTCCTGGGACACAATGATATTATCTGTCAATGCGAATTCTAAATAAAAACCCTGAAATAGACTGCCCTTTTCAATACCAGCCCAAACAAAACTCTGGAAGTCAAATATGCTGGTATCTTCTTTTATTACTAATTAGCCATAATGAAATTACCAAATGCAAAGAACAGTGGACAAATTTTTGTAAACCAGAATAGTTCTGTTGCTCTAGCTGGAAATTAATCTAATGTAAACTGAATGTCCTCAGGCCTTAGGAGCATAAGTGTGAAAATAAAGACACACTGACATCTGTGGCCAAATTGGGCCAACTCATTTCTTCTACTTGACTATTCCATATATTTTAGACAGGATTTCTTGAAGTTTCTGGTATCAGAACAATTCTCAGTTTTCCTTACAAACATATCTCCTGGATTGCTCATTCTTTTCCTGCTTTGGATTTTTGTCAACTCTCTATTAATTCAGTTAGAAAATGAATATTGTTGTAGTTGTAATAATTATATCATAACTAAAGAATCCCTACTTGACCATGAAAGAGAGAGAGAGAGAGAGAGAGAGAGAGAGAGAGAGAGAGAGAGAGAGAGAGAGAGAGAGAGAGAGAGAGAGAGAGAGAGAGAGATACCCTCATATGTGTCCATGTGGCACACTGTATGGACCTATAAAGCATCATTTATCACAATATATTTTAAAATTTTATATGAAGTGTACATCGTGGTGCGCACTAGGCTCCGCACCACGATGTACAACGTCCACAAGCAGAGTACTTCTTGGTATCCACAACAGTGTATGAGTTTGGTTTCTGCATGTGGTATATATCTCCAGGTGGGGCTGTCTCTGTGTGACCTTTCCTTCAGTCTCTGCTCTAGTCATTGTCCCTATATTTCCTTTAGATAGAAGCAATTCTGTGTTAAAATTTTGGAAAGAGTTGTGTGGCCCCATTCTTCAACTGAGGCTCCATACCTATTCTCTGGATATGGTCTCCACATGTTCTCCCTCACCATTCATGGCGTATTTCAGCTAATATCATTCCTGTGGGGTTCTGGGAGGCTCTTGATTTCCTGGCATCTGCCACTTTCTGGTTGCTACCCACAGTTCCCCTTCCCTGATTGCTACACACTTTGTTCAATTTTTTTGACCATCTGTATAGCTATCCATCTTTTCACATACCTGATTGTTTCTTTATATTTTCTGCTCTCCCTCTTCTTTTCCTCTCAGAGAGATTTTTTTTTAACCAGGGATTCAAGCATAGTTCAAACATATACAGATCTATTAAGTGTAATACACCACACATTATAGAATTACATTATTTTCCAGAAAAGTTCAGAAATGGCTCTTCATCAAGTCCAACATACATTCAGAGGTAAAGAAACAAAACAAGTGATAGAACAAAAGGAACACATATTGATATTAGAACATTTTCTTTCCCCAAAATATTGACAGTGGTATAATACATGAAGAGAAAATTATCCATGAAATTCAGAAATAATGTCATATTGTTTTGTGGTTCATGTATTTATCCAAGCACTTTAGAGGGAGAGATCTTAAAATCTCTGCAGGTTTCTTGTAAGTTTACACTATATTGTGAGTTTAAACCAACAATGTGTGATATGGGGACACTATGTTAAAATAAATTAACATAAAGTATAAAAGTATGCACATTTTCCTTACTCTAGCTCTAGCTCTAGTCTTTAAAACATCACAAAATGTTAACATAAACTTAAAGAAAATATTGGGGGAAAAATGGAGAAAATGTACTCTGATCTTGATTCAGAGTATTAGTCTACTGCTATTTCATGGTAAAACCTTGTTTCAATAATTTCAAAACATAGGAAAAATTCTTCATATCTTCAATTAACTTTAAACAATCTAATTTTTACCCAGCTTTTTCCAGTATTTCAGCCACTGGAGAGCATTTTGACTTCATGATACACTCCATATTCAAGGTCCCTACAGATTTGTTTATCTTTTCAAACCAGAGTAAACCATTGTCTGCATACTCCAATATTTTTTATGTAGAGTTTTTCATGTTTGCAATGGTAATTTATTCAAGGTCATATTTGTTATTTGTGACTTATAGACATATTTTTCTGTTTCAAATTTTTTGAAATATTAACTTGTATCTCTGTGGTTTTAATAAAACTTTGATCATAAGTCAAGAAAGTAGGAAGAGGTAATTTGCCATATGGCTTATTGTCATATAAAGACAAGTGTGGATATCATGAGACTGAAACTAATACATAGATCTTAAAAGAACACTGCTTACTGGCTCAACTGCCCACAGTGAGATGGTCGCATGTATGCCAATTACCATTTAAGAAAATGCTTCAAAGATCCGAGGAAAGGCTAGTGTTGTCTGAGAAAATATCTCAATGAAAGTTTCTTCTGTTTACAGCACTTATTGCAAAATTGAAAATAATTAACTAAAAAACTTCAGGTTGCAATATCTGCAGTCTTTGCACACAGATCAATATGAGCTCTTTTGCCTGAATTACTAGACACTCAGAAATTATCCAACATTTCTTCAATGCATTTCCAATATTCATAGGTGGTTTTTAAACACTGGACAGAATGAAATGTCAATCAGTTGGTATGCATAAAATGAGCTTATTGAGATCTTAATGTACTAATATAAAATATAAGAGAAATTTATAAAACTCATTATCAGCATGTGTTTAATTTTCTCACAGATACCATCTTCTCTGTGTAGTACAGATTGTAGTCCTGGATTCAGAAGATTATGGAAGGAAGGAATGGCAGCCTGCTGCTTTGTTTGCAGCCCTTGCCCTGAAAATGAAATTTCTAATGAGACAAGTGAGTATTTTCTGCTCTGATAAATCCTGCATATATGCATTTATCTTGTACCATACTCGGATGAAAAAGTCAATTAAAAGGCAAATGTAAATATAAAATATATCACTATTCCAATTTACTAGTTGTAGATATAAAAATCATTAACAAAGTTTTGGAAAATCAGACAAACATACCTTGTGCCTTGTCCTCCATGTTGACTCTTTGCATATTGATGGTAGATTACATTTCACAAAGAAATAGTTTAGAAACTGTAACTGCAATTTGAAAGTATTCTGCACAAGATTTTCCAAATAAGCAGTCTATTTTAAAAATACATGTACTTTGGTTTATAGTCACAGTTTTGTGTATATTAATTTAGTCTTATTTTATGAAAATATATGACCTAAATATGATTATGTACCTTATGTACTTATAGGAACACTGAAGAAGCAACTATAATACACATTTTACTAGACTAGATCATGAGACAGCGAGATATGAAACCCATATTCACTGTACAATTAATAGAGAAGACAAAAGTATTTACAAATTTATGAGAAAATGCTATGTATGTAATATTTAGAGGGCCATATTCAAAATCAGATGTAATATGAATCCAGGAAGTAGATGATGAGTTGACCAATTATGTACAATATACAGCAAGAATCATATTTAGTATATTACATATCATACTCATTACTATAATAATAATTTAGGGTTTGCAAAATGCAAAAAGCTTATGGTTAGCTTTCAAATTGTTTTGACTTTCATTCTACATAATGAATTAAATTCTTAAGACACATGTCTGTGAGATGGTTCATCAGTTCAATCATTTGTTGCTAAAACTTACAATCTGAATTTATTCCCAAGATGCATGTAGTNNAACNNATCCACCTATTNGGAAGAGGTCTTTTGAAGTCATACATTCCAACATANACTATGCTNAAAANAAATTTAAAAGTATACTGAAATTGGTTTAGATGTCAAAAATCAAATAAGAATAAACATCAAAATTTCATCCAAAAATCCATATAATATTTTTATTACTTTATTTGGTTAACACAAGTACACATATGAGCAAATAATAGCTCCTATAGTTACATTTACATGCACTTGTGAAATAGCTGTCATGGGTGCTGGTGTTTGAAATCAGGTTCCCTGGTAGAGCAAAGTACTCTACTTATAGCTAATACAGTTTCTTAGGCTGTTAGGCAACTTATCAAATAATAGCTCTCCACAAATAAGTTGTTGTAGAAAAGAATTCTGGAAACCAAGGAAGCTCATTAACATTTTGGGAAATGACATGAAAACTAAGTACAATTTCAAATACAGTTGTTATTGTTACCATCTTGTGGATTAATACTTATGAATGGTGTACTATTGCTTAACAAAAGCCCTCTGGGTTACCACTCTTGCTCGAGGATTCCTCTGTTCTATTGCTTATTCTATTTGTCCATACTGATTTCATGCCTGAGTACATTCACAGACACTGAGTTTTATAAGAACGGAGATGAGGCCATGAGGAAAGTTCTCAGCATTAGAAATGAAGTAAGAATTAAAGTGAAGGATGTGTTTGTACAAAGTATTTAGAGAAGAATTTTTTCCCTCACTGCTAATATTAGTGCATATCATGAACAATAATAAGAANTTTTATTTAATTTTTGTCATATGAGGAAACATCTTAGGGCTTATTTTTTAGTATTTTCTACTTTTCAAACATAGACATTATATTTCCTTTCATTCTCCACCTTCTAATGACATATGACAGGAATCACTTAAATTCAATAAAGCAATAGCTACTTTTACAAAAACACATCGATAAAATTCTGTACACATACATATAGCCTACATATTCAATGTAGTGTTGTTTCTATGTCAATGAATTTAGGCTAGTGCATTCTTGTGTACCTATTAAAGATCTTGTTCCAGTAGAAGTCAGAGCCGCAATGTGACATAGAGAGTAAATTTATCAAATAGTCAATGATCTCAGAAAATAATCAGTGTAGGAATTTGTATTTACCCTACCTCATTGTGGTTTATGAATGTATCTTCTCTGATTTAAGTTATCTACTTTATATCAACATAGAACCAAAAAAACACCATCTGAAATCTTTGCTTTCTGATAATATTTTAAATGATATAATCAAAATTTGAAAAGACAAAGAAATAACTGCTTGGTTTTATTTCCCTTAAAACGTTATGAACACTATGAATTGAAAGCAATGGTGTTCAGCAATATCCTTCAAATTACATCCTCAGCATCAGAAACATTATTGTGAGGCTTCTTTCAACAATCTTACTTGAAATACCTTTCAGTAAAAATTTCTAAAAGCAGCACTAACAAACCTTTCTTTGGATATCAGATATGCATCAATGTGTGAATTGTCCTGAATACCAGTATGCCAACACCAAACAAAACAAATGCATTCAGAAAGGAGTCACCTTTCTAAGCTATGAAGACCCCTTGGGGATGGCTCTTGCCTCAATGGCCTTCATTTTCTCTGCATTCACAGCTGTAGTACTGTGTGTCTTTGTGAAGCACCATGATACTCCTATTGTAAAAGCGAATAACAGAATTCTCAGCTACCTGTTGCTCATGTCACTCATGTTATGTTTTCTGTGCTCCTTTTTCTTCATTGGCCATCCTAACAGAGTCACCTGTGTCTTACAGCAAATCACATTTGGAGCTATATTCACTGTGGCTGTTTCCACAGTTTTGGCCAAAACAGTCACTGTGGTTCTGGCTTTCAAAATCACAGACCCAGGAAGAAGGTTGAGACACTTCCTGGTCTCAGGGACACCCAACTATATTATTCCCATATGTTCCCTATTCCAATCTATTCTGTGTGCAATCTGGCTAGCAGTTTCTCCTCCCTTTGTGGATATTGATGAACACACTCATCATGGACACATCATCATTGTGTGCAACAAAGGCTCAGTTACTGCATTCTACTGTGTCCTGGGATACTTGGCCTGCCTGGCA
>NW_018392936.1:107888-124497 GCF_900095145.1 Mus pahari
ATCATTTTATTGAGACCAGAGCGAAATACTATCCAAAAGATCAGGGAAAAATCAGTTTTCTGATCAAGTATTTTAGGAATTTTGTCAAAGATAAAGTTGGTACATGCCCATCAAATATTGGGTTATAGTGCATGTATCTAGTTTTAGAATCAATCTCAGTAGGTATTCTAGTGATGTCAATAATTGTTAAATGTATTGATTTAACAAACAATGTGCATAAGATCATGCACTGAATCACTTGCTTCATTTCTTCAAACAGAACTAAAATTTTCAAATTATTATTAAAATTTTATTAATCATTTTGCTTTCCTAGGTTTTTCCCCCTGGTAATTTCTAATAAATTTGTTAAGTCAGTTGAATCCATGATTTTGTATAGAAAATGAAACCATCACAGAGAGGGCTGCATATTGAAAACATGTACGAACTCAAACAATACATCCTAGAAACAAACAAACTAACTAATCAACAAAGATGAACTCAGAACATATTTCATGATATCCAATATGAACATATACATGACAGAATACTGCCTTTTTCTTCAGCTGGTCTTCAGGCTATTGGCCAATAATCTTAAGAATGAAATATTCCTTTTCTTCTGTGAAATACAAATAATTTATAATCCAACAATGGAGAATCTGACAGGCCCTATGGATGAATTAGGAATAGATGCAAGAAGCAGAGGGGGAGTATGATCCAGTGGTCTCAACTAACTTGAACAATCAAGTTCTCTCAAAACTGGAGTCTCTTGCCAGGAAGCATACACCAGATGATATTAAGCCCCAACTCATATGTAGCATAAGACTGCCTTGTATGGCCTTAGTGAGAGAAGCCAGACACACCAAAGCACTGAGAAATTTGTAGCCCCAGGCATTGGGAATAGTTGTGGGTTGGGGAGGTAGGAATATCCTCTTTGAGATATTGATGAGATATTGGATGAAGAAGAGTCATGGGGAAGACCAGGAGGGGAATAACTAGTAATTGTAAAAAAATTGAAGTATAAAAAATAAAACAGAATGCAATAAAATAAGCTTGTAGATATGTCAACATGCTATTTATACTATAGTTGTGGAAGTAATAGCTAAAACTATTGATATTTTCAAAAAACTAATTTTTTTCAGAATGTGCACTCTGTGTGGATGCAGAAAATTATGGTGGAATGGAAGTTGAGAGAAATGTTGTAATTATGCTGCATCCTAGAATATGTCACTTCCAAAAAAACAACATTCATCAATTCTCATCACATAATGTGATACTGAATGACTCTGAAATGCATTAGCATTAACATAAGCTATCATTTCTCTAATTCAGTGTTCATAGAAATATGATCATTAACAATGTACCTTTAAGGAACCCATTCTCCATTAAGATCCATATTTACTCATTGAAAATCTATGGAGGATGGCATTGTCACAAAAAAAGAGTTGATATTCAAATTATAGTTTAAGGAATTCTATACAAATTCATTCTAATCACTAATCTCCTATAAAATTACATTACACTAAATTACCATCTTGAATTCAACATTAGTTAGTTATTTTTTGATACCTTAAGTATGCGTCCCTATAAGTTTTCTTGGCACTATGTAAGTGTAGAAGACAATGGAGAACAGAAACTGGCAAAAGTTCAACTGGAGAGTACTAGTTGGATTCTGGAATCAAGATTTTAGATGTCTGTTTGATTAATGAAGAGGGCAAATGATTACATTAAAAGACCTGCTAAGGATGGTACTGAAGAATTTATTCATGATCTAGACACCACCACTTCAAAAATTCACATGAATTGATATCTAAAAATTTGTGGATGATTTTTGTTACATGATGTATAGAGTATAAGGAATCTTATATCTGATATTTTTAAACACACCCAGTTTATTGTGCTGTAATATAGTGGGTTAAAATGTTATTGCACTGTTAGCCAGAGTTATTCAAATTGCGGTGTAAACTACAAAACCAATATTACTCAAAATATTATTTGGATAGTTTTGGCTACATATAAATTAGAGACAGATAGATTTAGCCTGTAATCACATTTAAGGAAATTTATGTCTTTAAAGGGAATTTGTGGCAAGTAAGATGGCTAAGGAGTTAAGTCCTTTAACACTAAATATGATGAACTGAGTCCATCCCCAGGACTATTTAATAAAATGAGACAGCCTTACCCTAGTATGTGTTTTCTGAAATCCATACATTCTCACTTATCACATACTCAATGTCATTATATAAGTGCTATAAAATTATTTCTAATAAAACAGATAAGAAGCAAACATATTTAGAATAATAAATACAACAAAATTTTAACAAAATCATTTTAATTTTTACACATTTATCTGTGTGTACAGTAGGTATACGAATGTTTGTATGTATTCACAAGTGTAGCTGAAAGTGTGAGGCATCCAGTGACCCTAGAGTTAGACACAGAGACATCTGTGAAAAACCTGNTGTGGTTAGAGGAACAGAACTCAGATATTCTGCATGGGTAGCACATTCTCTGCAGAGTTGACCCAAATGCCCATGCTCATAAAGACATTAATAATTGCTTTCAATAAATATATTTTTTCTTTTTTATTAGATATTTCTCATTTAAATTTTAAATTCTATTCTGAAAGTTCCCTATTCTCTACCCCTGCCCTGCTCCCCAACACATCCACTCCAACTTCCTGGCCCTGGCATTCTCCTGTATTTGGGCATATGGTCTTTGGAAGACCAAGGGCCTCTCCTCCTATTGATGGACAATTATGTCATCCTGTGCTACACATGCAACTAGAGCCATAGGAGGATCAAGGATATGAACTAACCTGTACCCCACAAATGCACTTTTATAGATTTAAATTAAATATAACCCTGGAAGCACATCATCACTCTCAGCATAATTCCATGATTCAGTGCAATTGCAATAACATTTCTCTTTTTATCTTTTTTAAATTTTTGTTTGATTTTTTTTACAGTCCAGATTTTATCCCCCTTTTGTTCCACCCTCAGACTGTTCCAAATCCCATACCTCTTCTCAGTCTGAAGGAATAAGTCCATACCCTACTTTTCCCTTCACTTCACCAGATATCTCCAATTCCTGGATCCTCCACTCCCTTGAGTGTTACATACAAATTTTGTAAGTGAGACAGATTCTACAATCCACTGTCATATATGTGTTAGGGGTCTCATATCAGCTGGTGTATGCTTCCTGGTTGATGGCCCATTATTTGTGAGATCTCAGGGTTTCAGGTTAGTTAAGACTGTTGGTCCTCCTACAGGGTCACTCTCTTACTCAGCCTCTTCCACCTTTACCAACTTCAACCACAGGGGTCAGCAGCTTCTGTCCACTGATTGTCTGCAAGTATCTGTATCTGACACTTTCAGCTGTTTGCTGAATCATTTAGAACAATTCTTAAACTTGTTACAGTGGGGATTACATTTAATGAATGGGGTAAGATTGCTGAACACATACATTCTGTTTTACAATACTTGTTAGATTGTTGTTGGTTTTTCTTTTTCTTTTCTTTTTTAAAAATTTTTATTAGTTATTTACTTCATTTACATTTCAAATGCTATCCCCAAAATCCCCTATACCCTCCCTCCCCACACTCTCTACCCACCCACACCCCCTTCTTGACCCTGGTGTTCCCCTGTACTGGGGCTTATGAAATTTGCAAGAACAAGGGGCCTCTCTTCCCAAGGATGGCTGACTAGACCATCTTCTGCTACATATGCAGCTAGAGACAAGAGTTCTGGGGTGCTGGTTAGTTCATATGGTTGTTCCACCTATAGGAATGCAGATCCCTTCAGCTCCTTGTGTAATTTCTCTAGCTCCTCTACTGGGGGCCCTGTGTTCCATCTGATAGCTGACTGTGAGAATCCACTTCTGTTTTTGCCAGGCTCTGGCATAGCCTCACAAGAGACAGCTCTATCAGGGTCCTTTCAGCAAAATTGTGCTGGGGTATGCAATAGTGTCTGCGTTTGGTGGCTGATTATGGGATGGACCCTTGGGTGGGGCAGTTTTGGTATGGTCCATCCTTTCATCTCAGCTCTATTCTTTATCTCTATAAGCCCTTCTATTGGATTTTTGTTCCCAATTGTAAGAAGGGGTGAAGTGTCCTCACTTGGGTCTTCATTCTTCTTGAGTTTCATGTGTTTTACAAATTATATCTTGGGTATTCTCAGTGCAAGGCTAACATCCACTTATCAGTGAGTGCATATTATGTGAGTTCTTTTTTGATTGGGTTACCTCACTCAGAATGATACCTTCCAGATCCATCCATTTGCCAAGGAATTTCATAAATTCATTGTTTTTAATAGCTGAGTAGTATTCCACTGTGTAAATATACCACATTTTCTGTATATTCCTCTGTTGAGGGACATCTTGGTTCTTTCCAGCTTCTGGGTAATATAAATAAGGCTGCCATGAACATAATGGAACATGTGTTCTTATTACCAGTTGGAACATCTTCTGGATATATGCCNATTGATGGACAATTATGTCATCCTGTGCTACACATGCAACTAGAGCCATAGGAGGATCAAGGATATGAACTAACCTGTACCCCACAAATGCACTTTTATAGATTTAAATTAAATATAACCCTGGAAGCACATCATCACTCTCAGCATAATTCCATGATTCAGTGCAATTGCAATAACATTTCTCTTTTTATCTTTTTTAAATTTTTGTTTGATTTTTTTTACAGTCCAGATTTTATCCCCCTTTTGTTCCACCCTCAGACTGTTCCAAATCCCATACCTCTTCTCAGTCTGAAGGAATAAGTCCATACCCTACTTTTCCCTTCACTTCACCAGATATCTCCAATTCCTGGATCCTCCACTCCCTTGAGTGTTACATACAAATTTTGTAAGTGAGACAGATTCTACAATCCACTGTCATATATGTGTTAGGGGTCTCATATCAGCTGGTGTATGCTTCCTGGTTGATGGCCCATTATTTGTGAGATCTCAGGGTTTCAGGTTAGTTAAGACTGTTGGTCCTCCTACAGGGTCACTCTCTTACTCAGCCTCTTCCACCTTTACCAACTTCAACCACAGGGGTCAGCAGCTTCTGTCCACTGATTGTCTGCAAGTATCTGTATCTGACACTTTCAGCTGTTTGCTGAATCATTTAGAACAATTCTTAAACTTGTTACAGTGGGGATTACATTTAATGAATGGGGTAAGATTGCTGAACACATACATTCTGTTTTACAATACTTGTTAGATTGTTGTTGGTTTTTCTTTTTCTTTTCTTTTTTAAAAATTTTTATTAGTTATTTACTTCATTTACATTTCAAATGCTATCCCCAAAATCCCCTATACCCTCCCTCCCCACACTCTCTACCCACCCACACCCCCTTCTTGACCCTGGTGTTCCCCTGTACTGGGGCTTATGAAATTTGCAAGAACAAGGGGCCTCTCTTCCCAAGGATGGCTGACTAGACCATCTTCTGCTACATATGCAGCTAGAGACAAGAGTTCTGGGGTGCTGGTTAGTTCATATGGTTGTTCCACCTATAGGAATGCAGATCCCTTCAGCTCCTTGTGTAATTTCTCTAGCTCCTCTACTGGGGGCCCTGTGTTCCATCTGATAGCTGACTGTGAGAATCCACTTCTGTTTTTGCCAGGCTCTGGCATAGCCTCACAAGAGACAGCTCTATCAGGGTCCTTTCAGCAAAATTGTGCTGGGGTATGCAATAGTGTCTGCGTTTGGTGGCTGATTATGGGATGGACCCTTGGGTGGGGCAGTTTTGGTATGGTCCATCCTTTCATCTCAGCTCTATTCTTTATCTCTATAAGCCCTTCTATTGGATTTTTGTTCCCAATTGTAAGAAGGGGTGAAGTGTCCTCACTTGGGTCTTCATTCTTCTTGAGTTTCATGTGTTTTACAAATTATATCTTGGGTATTCTCAGTGCAAGGCTAACATCCACTTATCAGTGAGTGCATATTATGTGAGTTCTTTTTTGATTGGGTTACCTCACTCAGAATGATACCTTCCAGATCCATCCATTTGCCAAGGAATTTCATAAATTCATTGTTTTTAATAGCTGAGTAGTATTCCACTGTGTAAATATACCACATTTTCTGTATATTCCTCTGTTGAGGGACATCTTGGTTCTTTCCAGCTTCTGGGTAATATAAATAAGGCTGCCATGAACATAATGGAACATGTGTTCTTATTACCAGTTGGAACATCTTCTGGATATATGCCAAGGAGAGATATTGCTGAATCCTCTGGTAATAAAATATCCAGTTTTCTGAGGAACCACCAGACTCATTTCTAGAGTGGATTTACAAGCATGTAATCCCACCAACAATCCTATTTCTCCACATCCTCACCAACATCTGCTGTCACGTGAAATTTTGATCATAGCCATTCTGACTTGTGTGAGGTGAAATCTCAAGATTGTTTTGATTTGCCTTTCTCTGATGATTAAGGATGTTAAACATTTTTTGAGGTCTCTCTCAGCCATTCCATATTCCTCAGTTGAAAATTCTTTGTTTAGTTCTGTGTGCCTTTTTATATTAGGGTTATTTGGTTTTCTGGAGTCGCTCTTCTTGTGATCAGATTAATGATCTAAACAGTCCTATATCTCCTAAAGAAATAGAAGCTGTCATTAATAGTCTCCCAACCAAGAAAAGCCCAGGACCAGATTGGTTTAGTGCAGAGTACTATCAGACCTTCAACGAAGACCTAATTCCAGTTCTTCTCAAACTATTCCACAAAATAGAAACAGAAGGTATTCTACCTAGTTCATTCTATGAAGCCACAATTACTCTGATACCTAAACTACATAAAGACACAACAAAGATAGAGTACTTCAGACCAATTTCCTTTATGAATATCGATGCAAAATTTCGCAATAAAATTCTTGCAAACCGAGTCCCAGAACACATCAAAACGATCATCCATCATAATCAAGTAGGCTTCATTCCAGCAATGTAATCTAGTATATAAACAAACTCAAAGACAAAAACAACATGATCTTCTCCTTAGATGCTGAGAAAGCATTTGACAAAATCCAACACCAATTCATGATAAAAGTCATGAAAGATTAGGAATTTAAGTCCCATACATAAACAAAATAAAAGCAATCTACAGGAAACCAGTAGCCAATATTGAAGTAAATGGAGAGAAGCTGGAAGCAGTTCCACTAAAATCAGGGACTAGACAAGGCTGTCCACTTTCTTACTACATATTCAATATAGTACTTGAAGTCCTAGCCATAGCAATTAGACTGCAAAAGGAGGTCCAGGGGATCCAAATTGGAAAGGAAGAAGTCAAAATATCAGTATTTGCAGATGATATGATAGTGTACATTAGTGACCCCCAAAATTCCACAAGAGAACTACTTAACCTGAAAAACAGCTTCAGTGCAGTAGCTGGATATAAAATTAACTCAAACAAATCAGTGGCAATTCTCTACACAAAGGTTAAACAGGCTGAGAAAGAAATTAGGGAAATACCCTTCACAATAGTTACAAATAATAAAAAATACCTTGGTGTGACTCTAACTAAGGAAGTGAAAGATCTGTATGATAAGAACTTCAAATCTCTGAAGAAAGAAACCAAAGGAGACCTCAGAAGTTGGAAAGATCTCCCATGCTCATGGATTGGTAGGATCAACATTGTGAAATGGCTATCTTGCCAAAAGCAACCTACAGATTCAATGCAATCCCTATCAAAATTCCAACTGAATTCTTCAATGAGTTTGAAAGGGTAATTTTCAAATTCATCTTGAATTACAAAATACCTAGGATAGCAAAAAACCCTTCTCAATGATAAAAGAATCTCTGGAGGAATCACTACGCCTGATCTAAAATTGTATTACAGAGTAATTGTGATAAAAACTGCATGGTACTGGTATAATGACAGACAGGTAAACCAATGGAGTAGAACTGAAGACCCAGAGACAAACCCACACACCTATGTTCACTTGATCTTTCACAAGGGAGCTAAAACCACCCAGTGGGAAAAAGAGTATTTTCACCTAATGGTGGTGACATAACTGGTGGTTATCATGTAGAAGATTGCGAATTGATCCATTCTTATCTCCTTGTACTAAATAATGTCAAGTCTAAGTGGATTAAGGAACTACACATAAAACCAGAGACACTGAAACTTAGAGAGGAGAAAGTGAGGAAAAGCCTCCAAGATATGGGCGTGGGGGAAAAATTCCTGAATAGAACTGTAATGGCTTGTGCTGTAAGATCGAGAATTGATATATGGGACCACTTAACATTGAAACTCAATTCTTCAAAGAGTTAGAAGAGACAATTTGCAAATTCATCTGGCAGAAGAAAAAAACCTAGGAGAGCACAACCTATTCTCAACAATGAAACAATCTCTTTTGGAATGACCATCTCGACCTCAAGTTGTAGTACAGAACAATTGTGATAAAACTACATGTTAAGTGTACAGTGAAGAAAGGTATATCAATAAAATAGAATTTAAGACCTGGAATGTACCCACATATACATTGCCATTTGATCTTTGACAAGGGAACTAAAACCATCCAGTGGAAAGAAAAACAGTATTTTCAACAAATGGTGCTGGCTCAACTGGTGGTTAGCATGTAGAAGAATGAAAATAGATCTATTGTTATCTCTTTGTACAAAGTTCAAGTCTAAGTATGCCAAGGAACTCCACATAAAACCAGGGACACTGAAACATAGAGAGGAGAAAATGTTAAAGAGCCTCAAACATCTTTGCACAAGACAAATATTCTTGAAGAGAACAGCAATAGTTTGTGATGCAAGATCAACAATCATCATATTGGACCTCATAAAATTGCAAAGCTTCTGTAATGGAAAGGACACTGTTAATAAGACAAAAGGACAACCAGCAGATTGGGAAAAAAATCTTTACCAATACTAAATCTAATAGAGGGCTGATATCAAATATATACAAAGAACCCAAGAAGCTAGACTTCAGAAAACCAAATAGCCTTTTTAAAAATGGTGTACAGAGGTGAACTAATTATTCTCCACTAAGGAATACTGAATGGCTGAGAAGCAACGGAAAAGTGTTCAACATCTTTAATCATCAGGGAAATGCAGATCAAAATAACCCTGATATTCCACCACAAACCTGTCAAAATGCCTAAGATCAAAAACTTGTTGAGAACATTTGCTGGCAAGGGTGTGAAGTAAGATGAACACTCCTCCTTTTCTGGTGGGAGTTCAAGCTGGTACTATTATATTGTTTAGAATAAGGCATTGAAGTTTCCCACTATCAATGTGTGAAGGTCAATGTGTGATTTTTGTTTTAGTTGTATTTCTTTTACAAATTAGCATCCTTGTGTTTGGGGCAAACAAAATATGTATTAATGCAATTGGAGGGACATGTAGTATCCTTTACCTCTGACAAATTTTTTTCAAATGAAGTCTATTTTGTTACCTAATGTAATGGCTTCACCAGCTTGCTCCTTAAGTTCATTTGTATAAAAATTTTTTCACTTTTACCAATACTAAATCTNATAGAGGACTAATATCAAATTTATACAAAGAACTCAAGAAGGTAGACTCCAGAAAACCAAATAGCCTTTTTAAAAATGGTGTACAGAGTTGAACAAATTATTCTCAACTAAGGAATACTGAATGTCTGAGAAGCAACGAAAAAGTGTTCAACATCTTTAATCATCAGAGAAATGATGATTTCTACTTGTTTATTCTGAGATAATTCATATCTTTGATGTTGAGGTATATTACTTGTAAGCAGCAGAAAAATGGATTAGATGAAGAAAAGCATTTGAAAATATCCATCACCACTTCACAATAAAGTAACTAAAGCCATTAGAGCTATGTGTGAATTATCTAAACATGATGATTATTGTTTACAGCAAGTACATAGTCAACATTAATAATTTTGACATCTTTTAAAATAGTACTGAATTTTTCCTTCAAATTTTTAAGTTATGGAAAATTATTTGATAATGACTTGTACATTTCATATGAAAAATAAAAACATGGTTCAGATAGGATATGAATCTTACCTCATTTTGGGAAAGGATAGGAAAACCTGGACTAAATAATATAGTGAACTTGAAAATTTTGTGCAAATTCTTACAAAATTTTCTAGCATTACAGGCAGTACATGCAAGAGTATGCTATAATTAATTCACCAATCTAGTAGATTTTTCTGGAAGTAAATATGAGTGAGCATACCACATAGGTTATTTTCTGTCGATGCTTTTCATTTTATGATTATTTATAATATAAAAGATGCCATGAACCTTAATGTATTTCAAAAATGTGTAAGGAAATAAATTATATCATATAAAATTTAATTATTTTACTTTAAAAATGGGTATTCATTATTGCCATTTAAAC
This sequence comes from Mus pahari, assembly GCF_900095145.1. Lineage (NCBI taxonomy): Eukaryota > Metazoa > Chordata > Mammalia > Rodentia > Muridae > Mus > Mus pahari. The sequence goes on from NW_018392936.1 coordinate 118,197, forward strand.
TGTATTCTTAGTATTTCAACAGTGTAATTCAATGAATATTCATGGTTATATATTAAACTCTTAGAATAAAACTCACAACCCAAGCTTATAAATGTTTAATAAATATTCCTTATTACAGGCACAAATGACTGAAAAATGGATGAAATTAAAAAAAATAAGATTTCTGAGTCCACTGTTCTAGTAGTCTATATTACAGTTTTGAAGACAGACATGAAGGGTTTACACACACATAAGAAATTTTTCTCCAACGTATAAAATTTATGTAACTTTTATTTTACATAAATTGAGAATAGAAGAGAAGGTCATCATTTCAAACTAAAGATTGACTAAGGAAATTCAAACTTTTTGAATCTGGATGTAACAGAGTGTGTGGGGGGTTGTCAGTAAATTTATGTGTGTGTGTGTGTGTGTGTGTGTGTGTGTGTGTATGTGTTTGCACATCTTCCCTCTGAAAAAGTAAGAGAGGCATTATTTGAAAACTGGAAAGTCGTATAGGTTTTGGGAATGGGTATATCATGTGAAGCTGGTAGTAAGAAAATATGTATGAAAATATTGAATTGGAAATTGAACATGTACACAAAATGTCATGAAGTGAGAAGGAAGTTGATGGAACTGAGAAATGAGTCACTAGCAAGACGGGCAAGGAATAATAATGGTGATGGATGAGCAGATATCACGAAAGTGCATGCTACATTTGTGTCTCTTTCCCATACTGAGACCCAAAATAATATATGGCATTTTCTAAAGAATAATTTTTAACCACAAAAACATGAATATTAAATCTGGACACTTGGAAATTTCATTTTCAGTCTTTTGTCTTGGTTATTTTATTTATTTACATTTCAAATATTATCCTTTTCCCCAGTTTACAAGGCCATATGCCATCCTGCCTCCCCTCTGCTTCTATGAGGGCTCTCCACCACCCATCCACCCACTCTTGTCTTAACTGTCCTAGTAGCTTCCTATGCTGGGAAATTGATCCTTCACAGGAATAATCGCCTCCCCTCCCATTGATCCCAGATAACGCCATACTCTCCTACATATACAGTTGGAACAATTAGTTTCTCCCTGTATATTCTTTGCTTTCTAGTTTAGTCCCTGGAAGCTCTGGGGTATATGGTTGGTTTATATTGTTGTTCTTCCCATGGAGNTGCAAATCCCTTCAGCTTCTTCAGTCCTTCCCCTAACTCATCCATTTGCTCCCCATACTCAGTCTGATGTTTGGCTGCACTATTCTGAATTTGTATATGTCAGGTTCTGGCAGAGCCTCTCAGGGGCAGCTATATTAGCTCCTGTTAGCAAGTACTTCTTGGAATCAGGAAAGGCATCTGGGTTTGATGGCTGCATATGAGATGGATCCCAAGAAGGACAGTCCCTAGATGGTCTTTCCTTTATCTGCTGCTACACTATTTGTTCCTGTATTTCCTTTAGACAGGATCAATTCTGGGTTAAAACTTTTGAGATGGGTGGGTGCCCATCCCTCAATCTTGAAAGACAACTTTACTCTGTATACTTAGGAAAGACTTCTCCATTTACATTCTTGTAGATATAATACTCAGAACACTAGGACAGCTTATCACAGAAACAGAAGTTATATATTTGGTAAAAACATTGATCTTTAACTGTACAGCAATACCCTGTGAAAAACACTAAACTTGTTTGTGTCATTAAAACACATAATAGTGCATACCATTACCCTAAAAAATGTGTTGCCTATATATACTCTGCTTCTTTCAGTCCAAATGCACTGAAAGAGGTTCATGAGAATACAATCATCAATAAATTCTCTAATCATCAGTGTTGATTCTAGAATGCAAACAAGAATATATAGGTAGAAANATTTTATTAGAAAAGTTCACACATTAGAACACCATGTTCTTCACAGTCACTAATTGCCTCTAAGATACTAAGAAGATACTTCTAAACAACACTTTCTCACATGCACTTCTGCAATGTTAAATGAGCAAAAATAATGTAAGAAAACAAAGATAATGTAAAATACATTATAACTTGTTAGTACAAGTTATAACTTAAAAAAATGAAGATCAGGGAGAATGATTATGATTTGGAATTCAAATATTAAGGTTGCTTGCTCATTAGTATTGAATGTTTGGAAGGTAAAGTCCCAAAGACTAAACTAACTGAAGAGTACACATCAGTAGACCCATGGCTCCAGCTGGGTATGTTGCAGAGAACGGTCTTGTGTCACAACCCTGGAAGGGTAGCGCCTTGGTCCTATGGAGGTTTAATAACCCAGTGTAGGGAATTATAGGGTGCTGAGGATTAGTGGACCAGCAGATGGGGAAGCACCCTCATAGAGGAAGGGGGAGGGGTAAGAGGATGAGGAATATGTGCAGGAGAGACTGGGAAGGGGGACAAAATTGGAAATGTCAAATAAAGGTCTTCATTACATGTGTTAAAAATCATGAGTGATATCATGGAACCTGAAAATGGATTATTCTATGTATTTACCTATCTATGTTTATTAAAAGGGCAATAAACTGCAGTTTCAGATACCCAGGGTAGAGAGGATTTGAGAATTCCTCTAGGGATCAGAAGCAATCTGAAAAAAATATGAATCATACATATACAACAAACTTCTCCTTTGACTGGAGAAATAAAAGCAGGCAAAAATTTGATGGGCTGATATGCATGACACCTTAAAATCTACACTGCCTAGGGTTAATGGAGGACAAATAAGTTCATTTTGATTGGAGTCTTCTTCCTCTTCAACATTCCATTTCTCATGGTAAATTACATTGATCCCACATGCTATTGGAGAATAAACATCAATGAAGTCAAAGCTAAAGATTTGGAATTAACGTGTTGCTTCATTCTTAGAGCAGTTCAGATGCCAATGGGGAAAGATTATTTCAACCAGACTCTAATTATCCTGTAAGGGCATTTGTATTTTCCATGTAAATGGCATCTATTTATACTATTTCTTGTGTGGTCTGATGATGAAGATTAGGCAAATTCTTGATTCTTCTGTATATTTACTAATTCCGAACAGCAAGAAACAACCATATTTATTTTACAAAATCAATTCTACCTTCCTCTTTAATTAATCTAGTGCAGGTTCTGTTTTTCTTTAAGTCAGGTGGCCTCTGACTTGAAAGCTTGAAGCTGAGGAATACAGGACTATCTACATTGATTCTTCAAACAAAGCCCTCCTACTAACAGTTTGTTTTGCACTATAGACATTAATGACTTATTGAATTTGATCCCATAATATTTCATTGTGTTTTACACCAAGTACATGCAAATGATGGTCATTAAATCTGCTGACACTCCTTCTATGAGTGTGTTGGTCCCAGAACATTGTATACTTCCAGTAATGTTCATGACACATTGTCGGGAACTAAAAAGGGAGGCCCAGGGCAAGAAAGGGTAGGAAAGACCCACACCCCACCAGAGTTTAATCTACTCTCTAGTCCGGAGGTCTTGGGGGGGAGAAGTCATACACTTTCTGCTCAACCCCGGGTGGGCATACAATCCTTTGCCTTACACTTTGAGGGGAGGCCAAGGGGCAGTCCTACCTGTATTCTCTGGAGCACCAGAGTTATGGGAGAGAGGGATGAGGGAAGAGTTTCCCAACATCAGCAAGAGTGAGTGNAGCAGATCTTAATTAGCAGAGACTCTCTATGATTTTACAGATTTATTATACAAAAGACAGGGAGAAAGAGAGAAAGTAGAAAGAGATAGAAGAAAAGCTAGAGAGAAAGAGAGAAAGAGGGAGAGAAGAGAGGAGAAGAGAAAGAAGAGGAGAAGAAAAGGAGAGAAGAGATAGGATTGAGAGAGGAGAGAGGACAAAGAGAAAGGAATAAAAGAGAGATGAGTATGAGAGTATAAGAGGAGAGTAGTGAGAGAGGAGAGAGNGGTGAGAATGAGGGATAAGAAGTAAGAGAGTGAGAAGTAAGAGAGCAAGCAGGGGCTGAACAGCCNTTTTTATGGTCTTTATTGTGGCTAAGTACCTGCGAAGTATTTTAGTCTGAAGGTCAGAAGCTTGGTCCATTACCTTTGTGACTTCTAGTCATGCTTCTCTTGTGGGGTCTGTGGAGGAGGTAACTTAGGCAGGAGCCAGAGTAAAAGGAGCATGAAGGAATTCTTATTGTGTCATGTAGGTGAATTATGGCCATCNGGGGTTCAGACCTCAGGTCAAGTGGAGACCAGTGTGTCTGTGCATAGTGTAATTCTCCAGGGCACATATAGTTGACAAGAACTTTACATATATAAAATCTTACTCTNTCAAGTTCTTTGCATGTTGTCACTTCTTGCCTTCTTAAGCTTCATCAAGTTTGGAAAGAGAAGATCTTTACACTCAGAAATTCACATTTCACATGAATGCCTGTATGGACATTTCTGTATGTATATGATCACAGAATATTTGGTCATTAGCGGTTAAGACATCCAAGTGTTTTAAAAGATAAAATCCAAAAGNACTGTGGCTTCATGCTTCACACCACTCATGTACAATCACTGGTTTTTATGTTTTATAAAATTCAGTTCTGCATTCGCACTTTAGAATAAAACATGTGCAACATATGGAATCCAATGATATTTTTGCAATCCTTCAATAGTGAGGCTGTGTATAACAATGGTGGTAGTCAACGTACATTATCACAGACATGGGTGATATCTGTTGAGTGGTTAAGTTGGAACACTTTAGAACTATGATAAAGGAGTTGTCTCTTAGTTTTTGTCATTATTTAAGAAATATATCATCTCTTTTCATGTATAATTTCATTAATCTGTGATCCTTTTAGGATATTTATATCTTTTGGGTTTTATTCAGAAATTTTAATAAATATAGGTGCACATATTACCTATGTGGTACCAATACCCATTTTTGTGGATTTAGTTGTTTTGAAATATAGCTCTTCATACTACTATACTACACAGACATTTTAAGTAACTGATGTTTCATAAAATTCTCAACTGAGTAATACCGAAGGGCTGGGAAGCACTTGAAAAAATGTTCGACATTTTTAATCATCATGGAAATGCCAATCAAAACAACCCCGAGATTCCACCTCACACCAGTCAGAAAGGCTAGGATCAAAAATCAAGTTGACAGCAGATGCTGGTGAGGATTTGGAGAAAGAGGATCATTCCTCTATTGCTAGTGGGATTGCAAGCTGGTACAACCACTCTGGAAATCTGTCTGGAGATTCCTCTGAAAACTGGATATAGTACTACTGACAGACCCAGCAATATATATACTGGGCATATACCTAGAAATTGTTTTAACTGGTAATAAGGACATATGCTCCACCATGTTCATAGCAGCCCTATTTATAATAGCTAGAAGTTGGAAAGAACCCAGTTTTCCCTAAACAGAAGAATGTATACAGAAAATGTACATTTACAAAATGGAGTACTACCCAGCTATTAAAAAAAATGAATTTATGAAATTCTTACTCAAATGGATGTACCTGGAGAATATCATCCTGAGTGAGGTAACCCAGTCATAAAGATGTCAATTGATATGTACTAACTGCTAAGAGGATATTAGCACAGAAACNTAGAATACCTAAGATACAATTTTTTAAATACAAGAAAATCAAGAAGAAGGAAGACCAGCACATGGATACTTCATTCCTCCCTAGAATAGGGAATAAACTACCCATGGAAGGAGTTACAGAGACAAAGTTTGGAGTTAATATGAAAGGATGGACCATGCCTCACCTGGGGTTCCATCCCATAATTAGCCACCAAACGCAGACACTACTGCATATGCCCACAAGATTTTGCTGAATGGACCCTGGTATAGCTGTCTCCTGTGAGGCTATGCCACTGACTGGCTAATACAGAAGTAGATGCTCACAGTCATCTATACGATGGAACACAGAGCCCCCAATTGAGGAGCTAGAGAAGTTACCCAAGGTGCTAAAGAGGTCTGCACCCCTCTAAGTGAAATAACAATGTGAACTAATCAGTACCCCCAAGCTCATATTTCTAGCTGTGTAGGTAGCAGAAGATGGCCTCCTTGGACATCATTGGGAAGAGAGGCCCCTTGTTCCTACAAACTTTATCTGACCCAGTATGGGGGAACTCCAGGGCTAAGAATTTGAGTGAGTCGGTAGGGGAGCAGTGTGGGGGCAGACTATAGAAAACATTTGGGATAGCATTTGAGATGTAAATAATGAAGATATGCAACAAAAAATTAAAAAAAAATAATGAAATGAAAATATTCTGGGAAAATATTATTCTGTTGTAAATTGTTAATCTTATTTTACTAGATATTTCTTCATTTACATTTAAAATGCTATCCCATATGTCCCCTATACCCTCCCCCCAC
>NW_018392937.1:0-1001 GCF_900095145.1 Mus pahari
TCACATAAATCCAAAATTGTTTGTTTATTATTCACACAAATTTTGTGTCACCCTAGCTATCTTGCAGGCAGGACAACATTATGGATGAAAGATTTTACTGATGTTTACTTTTCTACTACCATCCAAAAATCTTACTGTATCAATGGTTTAGAATAGAGGATGAAGCCTCTATGCAGTTATACGCCAAACTACTCCATGTTCAAACAGCAATGTGATGTTGTCTTTAGTCAGGTACCATAGCAATCAGATTATGGAAGTCAACCTCTTATTTTCTCATTGCCTGAAAAATTGGTAGATTCCCATGGATTCACTTTGGCAAACAATTTAATTAAATATCACCTATATCACTACTCAAAATGTTAATTAGATGCAAGAACTGGACCTCTGGGCCTTTGTCTACCTTATTACTTAGTGATTCCACTGAGACATATAATTTAGGGACATTCTACTGTAATAATGTTCCATAATTGAACTTTAATTTGAGCGTTTTTTCTCCAAACATTTCTCCCTTTTCCCTTTCTCCCTTCCCCACTTTACAATTCCTCATCAAAGTGGTTTTAATTTTCTGTTCCTTCATGGCTAATGGTATTTAACATTCTTGTGTTTTGTGGTCAGTCATTTAAATGACAGTTTCTGAGAATATTCATTCTCTTAACTTATAACAATTAAAACAAATTTTTCCTTGATACTAATTCAATCTGTACAGTATACAAGATCATTTGGTCAGTAGGTGTATATGGTTCCTAGAGTATTTTTCAGACCTTATATTTAATATTTATGAAAGTAAGTTGGATATGTCTGCAAAATCTAATCATACATTTTCTACTTCACTGAAATTTGTGCATACTCTAGTGACAGTATTACAGTTCTCTTCAACTATGTTCCTAGAAGATTTTATTACCAGGTATAATGAATCATAAATATTATGATCTCAACAATCTTTTTATTCCTTTATACTATTACTTGTTCTTTAAAGAGAAAGTTTTACATTTAAGTTTTAG
>NW_018392937.1:2943-4390 GCF_900095145.1 Mus pahari
AAGAGAGAAAGGGAGAGTAAGAGGGAGAGAGTGAGAAGAGATGAGCCTTAGAGCAAGGAAACAAAGGGGAGGAGTGAGAGAGAGCAAGGAGGAACCGTACCCCTTTTAAAGTAAGCTGATTTCTCTTCTCTCTCTAGGCAACTGGGAAGGAGTTTAGCCTGAAGGTCAGAAGCTTGAAATATTGCTTAAGTGACTTCTAGCCATGCATCTCTTGTGAGATCTGTGGGGGGTGGTAACTTAGGCAGGATCCAGACTTCCAGGAGCATGAGTGAATGTCTATCATGTCATGTAGGTGAATTATCACCATTCAGCTGTTCAGACTTCAGCACAACTGGAGAGTCAAAGGTCTGTACATAGCCCAATGCCCCCACACATTGGTACATTAACATAGTAAAAAATGGCCATGTTACCAAAGGTAATTTGCAGATTCAATGGGAATCCAAATATAATTCTTAAATTACATTTTATAGTCTTTGAAATATCAACTCACAACTTTATATGAAAAAAACAAATCAAACCCAGAGTATTGAAACAATCACGAACCAAATAAATAAATAAATAAATAAATAAATAAATAAATAAATAAATAAATAAAAGGAATTTTTGGAGGTATAATCAATACTGATTTCAAATTTGTTGGACAGGCCACTAAATACTACATAATTTTGTGATTTTGCCATGAAAATGGACAGTTAGGATTTTGAAGTCAAGTTAGAAATGGAGAAACAAGCCAGCTAACCTAAAGACATTTGACTTTAGAAGAGGAAGCCAAAAGTATACTCTGAAAAAGAGAAAGCATCTTTACCAAATGATGCTGAACAAACTGGATGTCTGCATGTTGAAGAAAGCAAATAAGTCAATATCCATCACTCTGCACAACACTGAAGAAAATGTGAATAAGAGACTGCAACATGTAACTTATCACATAAAGGAACTGGATAACTGCTCAAACACTTTGGCACAAGAAACACTTTTATAAACAGAACACCACAATTCAGGCATTTAGATTAACACTTAGTAATGTGGCCCTTATTGACTGGAAAATCTTCTCTAAGGCAAAGTTAAGCTTCAAAACAGCAAAATTGCAACCAATTAACTAGAAAAATATCATCACCATCCCTTAACCTGACAGAGCATTANCATCAGAAATATATAAAGGACAGACAAAATTAGATGACAACAAAAGAAATAACCCAATTTAAAAGTAGGGTAAGTAGAGTTCAGTGCTAAGCCGAGCATTGTCAACAAAGGAAGATCAACTTGAAGAATAGAAACACTTGAAGAATAGTTTACAATTCTTTGACGTCAAGGAATTTCAAATAAAAAAAATGTGTATAAATTCAATGAATCTGTTTGTCACCTGTAAGAATAGCTGAGATAAAAAACACAAATAATTGCAAATAGTGACATGGATGTGGAGTGAGGTGAACACATATCAATTTCTCAC
>NW_018392938.1:0-4148 GCF_900095145.1 Mus pahari
TCTAAACATCAAGAGCCCTCTCAAGTGTCTGTTTTAAACAAAATATCACATGTTCCTTCACAAGACATCTTCCAGAAAAAAATTCATGTGACATAACTGAGTCGTTTAAAAAAAAAAAACAACCCAGAATTTTTTACTTCACCTAAATACCTCTGTTCATTAAGCTCATGTTCCCATGCTTGTGCATTCTGGATTTTCCATTTCAGGTGTTTTTGTGTTTGTCTTAGATTGTTTTGTTTTGAGACACTCTTTCTATTAGGTGGCTCTGGCTGTCCTGGATCCCTATGTAGACCAGGCTGCTCTTGAATTCTCAGACAGACACCTACCTTTCCCTCTGCCTCTAGAGTGCTGAAATCAAAGGCATATCCCACCACATGAGGCAACAATCTGAGTTTAGAGGGAATCAACATGGTCAAGCCATAGCAGTTGTCTTATGTAGGGTATAAATTACTCTGAAGAGACACCATGACCATGGCAACTCTCATAAACTGAAGTATTTAATTAGGGATGGCTGGCAGTTCAGAGGTTTAGTCCATTATCAGCATGACAGGAAACCACCTTCAGAGGAAAAAGACTGAGCTATACAATGCCCCAATCCTTCTCAGTAGTGATCCCACTCCCTGATGACTAAGCACTCAAATATATGAGGCTATGGGGGTCATTCTTATTCAGATCACTGCATTCCCTCCCCATAGGCTTGTAGCCATATTGTATTGAAAGTGAATTTAGTCAGATTTCAAAAGTCCCCATAGTCTATAACAAACTCAACACCAATAATCCAAAGTTTAAAATGTCTTCTGAGATTTATGGCAATGTCTTACCTGTAACCCTCTGCGAAATCAAAATATAAAAAGCAGAGCACATACTTCCAACATACCATGCCACAGAATGTATATTACTATCTCGAAAAGGAGGCAAAGAAGCCTAGTGAGAAAATAGTGGACCAAAGCAAGCCTGAAAACCCCATGGTATACTACAAACTCTGCATCTCCGAGTGTGATGTCAAAGTGCTCTTCAGAATTTCAACTCTTTCATCTTTGTTGACTACAGCATACTTCTCTCTCTTGGGCTCATTCCACTCCCTGTGAACAGGAATCCCAAGATTCTGGCATTGCCAACTTCTTGGGGTCTCAACACAATCCAGGCTTCCCCTTTACAGCTTCATGTAAGGGCCTCTGTGGGCAACATTGCAGAGACACCCCTGAAACACACCAGCAGCTGGTTTCCTTCACACCTGAAGACTAATTTATCTATCTATCTATTTATTTATTTTAACAAGTGGGGAACTTAGCTTAGTGGGGTCGTTCCCTGAGGCCACCACTTCCTTTATTCCTTAGCATCAGGCTTTTCTTAAAACCTTTCGTCCTCCTCGAGAACAGCACTTACCTCCATTACACATCTCGATGCTTCTTTTCTCCTCAAAATGTACATTTTGTATTTTTCTTTCTCAGTTCATTAAATATCTGCGTAAGTGTGACCACCAATAACCACACAACAAAGTCAATATTAGGCTGCCTTAAAATCCATTTTCCCAATGCTATTAATCCAAAACTTCACTTTAGTCACAGGCAGATTTTATTTTTTTTTTGAAAAGGGCATAGGCATCCTCTGCCAAAATATTACAAAAACACCAGTCTCTGGGCCACTTACCAAAAGAATATTCTTCTCCTCTGAAACCTCTTCAAGTGTGCCTTCCAAATTTATGTTGTTCTCAGCACTACTGTCTTCCGCACCTCTACTTATGTGTTCCATTAAGCCCCATTTAAAGTGAGACTTTTAAGTGCTTTCCAAATCCAAAGTCCACATTCTGTGACGAGGAGGCTTAGATAGGCCTATCACAGCAGTCCCCTCTCTGCTCCCTGGTACCACATTCTGTCTTAGTCATTGTTCTGTTGCTGTGGAGAGACACCATGAACACAGCAACTCTTGTGAAGGAAAGTATGTTTTGGGGGCTTTCTTACAATTTCAAAGGTTTAGTCCAGTGCATTCATGGTGGGGAACACAGGGGCAGAGCGGGTAATGGAGAAGTAGTGAAGAGTTCCACATGCAGATCTGTAGGCAGCAGGAAGAAAGAGAGCCACTGGGCTTGGCTTGGGCTTTTGCAGCCTCAAAGCCCACCTCCAGAGACATGCTTCCTCCAGCAAGGCTACAACTTTTCCAAGAAGACCACAGCTCCTAACCAGTCCCTGATGACTAGGCATTCAAATGTGTGAGTCTAGGAATGGGGGCAGGGGGCATATTCTTATTCAAACCTCTACATCCATCAGGACTAGAACACACTGACCAGAACTTCCTTTGCTGAATTCCTTCACTTCAGTACTGGGTGGCATGAAGAGACTATTAATCAAACAGCTCCCAGATGTCCCTCAATAAAGGAATGGGTATAGAAAATGTGGTACATTTACACAATGGGGTACCACTTAGCTATTACAAACAATGAATTTATGAAATTCTTAGGCAAGTGGATGGAACTAGAAAATATCATCCTGAGTGAGAAAACGCAGTCACAAAAGAACACACATGGTATACACTCAGTGATAAGTAGATATTAGCCCAGAAGGTGGTAATACCCAAGATACAGTTGACAGACCACATGGAGCTCAAGAAGAAGGCAGACCAAAGTGTGGGTGCTTCGGTCCTTCTTAGAAGGAGAACAAGATACTCACAGGAGCAAATACTGAGATGAAGAGTTGAGCAGAGACTGATGAAAGCCCACCCAGAGACTGTCCCACATGGGGATTAATCCCATGCACAGTTACCAAACCAAGATGCTATTGTAGATGCCAACAAGTGCTTGCTGACAGGAGCCTGATAGAACTGTCTCCTGAGAGCCTCTACCAGTGCCTGACAAATACAGAGATCTATGCTCTTAGCCAACCTTTGGATTGAGCACAAAGTTCCCCACCGCCAATGGAGGAGCTAAAGAAAGGACCCAAGGAGCTGAAGGGTTCGGCAGCCCCATAGGAGGAACAACAATATGAACCAACCAGTACCTCCGGAGCTCCCAGGGACTAAACCACTAACCAAAGATTACACATNGAGGGACCCATGGCTCCAGCTGCATAGGCAGCAGAAGATGACCTTGTTGGACATCAATGGGAGGAGAGGCCCTTGGTCCTGTGAAGGCTCAATGCCCCAGTGTAGGGGAATGCTAGGGCCAGGAAGCAGGAGTGGGTGGGCTGGTGTGAAGGGGGAGGGGGCATGGGATAGGGGTTTTTTTCTTGTAGGGGAAACAAGGAAGGGGAATAACATTTGAAATGTAAATAAAGAAAATATCTAAAAAAATATCCAAAACATTAATCTTCCTATGGTTATCAACACTCAACAGGTTATGGGGTGAGGACAATGGATAAGGCTTTAGAGGTAAATGCATTATGATGCTCAGGCAGTAAGCCAATGAGACTTTGTTACATCAGAGGTTGGAAAATTATTCCAATGACTGAAAAAAGCTTGCAACCTTTTCAAAAATCACAAGAGGGTCAATTGACACTTAAATATGCCTCACAAGTAAGTCAAAGAAGAGTTTTATCTTTTTGTTTGTTTTTGTGCCTGTTTTTGTTTCTTGAAACAGGTACTGTGTGTCCAGTCTTGGCTTTCCTGGAATTCCCTCTATAGAACAGGCTACCTCAGACTCACAGAGAGCTTCCAGCCTCTGTCTCCCAAGTTCTGGGGTTAAAAGCAGTGTGCCACTACTACCCAGCTAAAAAACATTTTGAAGGGGACTTCCTGGATCTAATCTCAGAGAGATGTTATTATTAGCCTTTGACAATGTTAATGGAGCTTGTTTCAAGATTGATACCACATTAGTGCAATAAAAAACAANGNGGTCCTCTCNTTCTGANTTTGCTGTTCCTACTATGATTCCAAATGATTGACAGTTGATAACTGTAGATCTAAAACTTGTTTTGTCCATCATCCCCTTGACATCACAAGACTGTGAAAGACTTGCCTTTGCCATGCCAAGATTTACTATGAGTTGCCTTGCCAAAATATATCAATGAAAAGTGCTATGCCAAGGCATGTTAAACAGCACAATTATATGCCAGGCATNTGTAGGCTCTGCTTTGGCTCCTGTCAAAAAAATAGTCCCTCGGGTATATACTATCCTTTATATAGGTGAAACTCTGATTCCAGTCCCTGAGGCACAA
>NW_018392939.1:0-1717 GCF_900095145.1 Mus pahari
CATTTTCACAATGTTGATCCTGCCAATCCATGAGTCTGAGTTTCTGCCTGCAGTAAAACTCACTTTAATCAGGTCTGAGAGGTGGGCTGGGCTGAAATGGAATTTGTGAGAGAAATTTGGAAGCCAGGAAAAACATATTCTGATCGAGGCTCAAAATTTACTGACGGAACTCAGTTTATATAGCGTGGGGGAAAAACCCTAGTCCCCAGGCCCAATCTTTGAAGGCATAGGTGAATGTCCGTGGGCGGGTCCAAAGGATGTTGTCTCTGGGAAATTGAGGCATAGGTGAATGTGTGTAGGTGGGTCCAAAGGATGTTGTCTTCTGGGACATCAAAAGGTCTTCTCAGCATGCAGTGGAGACACCAGCGACAGCAGAGCAGCTCTGGCAGGTCTTGAAGTTTTCCTCAGGTGGATCTGGGCTTTGAAAGACAGTGATTAGTATAGACAGTAAAGCGAGCTTAGCAGATAACTGCAGGTGGTCCAGTGGCGGCAGAGAGCTGGGAGGCCCCAACATCTCCGCCCTTAATATTTAATACAAATTAGCTGGTCTAGCACAAAATATATTTATGCTCTATCGTCCTGCCTAGGAACCTTGGCAGCTGGCGTCCACACTTGATGCAGATTTTCCCTGAACTAATTTATTAGTCTAGGGGTGGAGCCAGGCAGCTAGAGGAGGAAGCCCAGTGCAAGGCTAGTCAGAATTTACATCCCACCACCAGGGGTTTTCCAGTAAACCCTCAATTATACTGATTCCTTTGGGCCCAGCAGAAAAAAAACAAAACAAAACAAAACAAAACTGTTTTTGGGTGATCTGCTAAAAAAATACCACAATCCCCCTATTTCCTAGGCCTTGGTAAATACTAGAATATGAATGTAACTTCCACGGGTATTTTACTCTAAGCTATGCCTTGGGCTTGGCTCTGTTAGAGGCATTATTGACATGCGGATAGGATTCATGTAATATATGATTGGAAATGCCAGGACTCTAGGATGCTGAGTCTCTTTTGAGACTCTTTTTCCTCAGGACTCCTCTAGGTTTTTAGGCCTGATGTGAGTCACTACTAGAGTGGTGGTGGCATTTTCTCCCTATTAATTTTAGTTTTAGCCGAAGTTCCAGAATGTAGTCAATTCATCAATATTTTAAGTGTCCAAATAACTTTTGCTAATATCTGAAATTTTATGCGTTTAACTGAACCAAGTCATGAGAGATATCAGTATCTCTCCAAACTCCCTGCAATTGAGCTTTAGTCTTTTTCCAATCAATGGTTGTATTATAAGGTAATGGCGTGACACAAACATATTGGAAGGAAGCATGACATTTAGTAGCTAGCCTAACCTTAATATTTTCAACATCTTGCCCTAAAGCCAGCACTATTTCTCAAGGGCATTGACCTTGGCCTCTAATTTATTTATTTTAAAAAAGATGTCAGTCATTGACTGTCAGGCCCTCATAGCACACCTAGTCCCGAATTCAAACCACAATATAAACGTTTTGATGTTGAAGGATTTTTGCCACTGCTCTTTGTTGTAGGGAAATACTGGCTGCACACCAGTTAGGGATAGTTGACCTGCTTGAAAACAAAAGCCAAACAGTTGAACAGTAACAGGATAACAAACTTTCCTGTGAAAGGCCAGGTACTCTATTTAGTTGCAAATTAGCAACCCTCAGGTTCAGACTTAGGTGTGTGGGGGGAGGGGCGGCTTGAGAATTACAGAA
>NW_018392939.1:2427-4291 GCF_900095145.1 Mus pahari
GTACCTTGTCTTGAGACTTATAAAAAGTCTCAGTGACATGGGTACATTTGAAGTACCTGACTGTTATAGCCAGATCCAATATCTGTTTTAAATTAATTCAGAACACCAAACATATAAAGAATTTTTAACGTAAGCAATGGTTAACTTATACTTTTAATTGTTTTTTTTTTTAATAGAGCAGAAGGCCTGAAAAAGTATCAGTAGTTACACGTGCATTGGTTATTAATTTATTAATCAGAAATAAGAACATTCATTTGCAGTAATATATTAAGTCTTTAAGAATTAATACCATTAGGTGGAAATAGGTAGAAGCTGAGGACACTTAAGAACAGTTTTTTTTACAATTTGACGTGTAAAATCTCCGAAAATACCAATTTATTAAGTAAGCCATTAGTATTTTATAAGGAACAAGATTATATGGCCAATTATTTTCATGTAAGGTCTAAAATCTGCCTGGTAAAAATTTAGCATGGCATTGCCTTAAGAAGCCTTGTCCAGGCAGGCTAGGATAAATTAATGTCCAAAGATAAGTCTTCTTAAGAGAACAGCATTTTTTTCTTATGAGTTGTATATGCATAAAAAATTGCAAATTGCGACAATTTGAGAATCATAGTATTGGAGAGATGAACAATATTTGAGCAACTTTAAGCTGAGACATATTGACCATTAATATACAAATTAAAGCTTGAATAATTAATATTTTAAAAAACCGTCTACAGTACCCAGTTTAATCCTTTGTGGTGAAACAGGAGGAAGCTAAAAAGGATAAACATGTGATGTAATTCACAAATACTTTTTTTTTATAAAAAGCTATCTATAATTACAGTAAAAAAGGGGTGTATGCATACAAATGCATGCATAAAGGCAATTTTTATCTTTAGGATGATTGTCAATTGAATCTAAAAATGATGGTAAACAGTAGGCCAAATAGTAGTATTTTGCGATACCCAATTTGATTGCTGTTTGGAAAGGGGAATTTTTAATTTTTAATTAGTAACATAGCACCTTTACAACAGGATGTTAAGATTTTACTTAGAGAAGAGAAATGATTTTACATTAATGCCTTTTTTGCCAAACAATTGCTGTGGGCACTTAATAACTATAACTAATATAAGCAGCTAGTATTCAGTTACCAATGATTATAATTGATNACAATTAGAAAAGCTTCTTTTGTTTTTTGCAAGGACTTTTGTTTTTTACCAAATAAATTGTGTCTCTTGAGATAAAATTGAAAGGTTTAAATTAATTTGAAGCCTTATAATAAGATCCTAGCCCATTAACATATCTTGGAAGCTTGAAAAATAAACATTTTGAAGGAAATCAAATTTTTGTTCTTAAATTTTCTATATCACAATTTTTTTCTTAGCATAACTAAAACCTTAAATATCTCTGAATCTTATGGAATAAATTATTTACCAGAACTTTAAAGCTCCTTGTGTGAGAGCAAGATTTGAGGTAAATTTTCTTGTACAGGCCTTAGCTAATACCACACTGAAAAAATTTAACTCTTAGCTTATTGTATTNAAGCAGAGACAATAAAAATTATTTTTACATAATATAAGCTGTATAAGCCACACTCAGAGGCAAAACCCTGACACTTGGACAATTGGCATACCAAAGAGACAATACATAGAAGGTATCAGACTTCTCCTGTAGGAGTCCAGAGAGAAAGCCAGACTTCTCTGGACTTTGGTCTGTATCCAGGAGAATATTAACATCCATTTACTCTCTAAACCATGGCCAGCAAGAATCGAATTTTTTTTTTTTTAACCACATCTTTTTTAAACTCAGTTGAGGACTGCTGACATAAACATGCCTGGAGACTATTTTTTTAAAACCCAATTCCTCTTGCCTGAAGCAGTTC
>NW_018392940.1:0-1168 GCF_900095145.1 Mus pahari
TGTTTGTGGTGATCATCACTTGGTACTGGCATCTCCAATACCCTGNGATCTTCAGATGCAACTATGCTTCAGCAATAGCATCTCACAGGCTCTCTTCACAGAGGCAAGCATGGCCCCTACAGTTCATGGCTGTCGACTGCAACTGAGGCTGCCTCTTCACCAATGGCCTTTCATGGCTTCTCACACTACATAGCCTCAGCTGTTCTTCATGACCCCTTTATGCCTTCAAAGCTTTCAAAACCAGGGTGACACTTACACATTACCAAGTGCAGCTGCAGTACGAGGTATAGCCTTTGCTATCTCTGGAAGATTGCTTCCTTGTGCTCTCAGAAAACATTTCCCAGAAGACATCACCTCAGTGGTGCTGATCTCTTCTTAATGACAACTAAGTTCTTAGCTCCAAATAGCCAGCATTAATTGTCCCAGTAGTCTCCTTCCCTTCTTCTCTATAAAGCCAGAGACACATGCCTGAAACATCCTAGATCTCCAGCTTGCAGGAGCTGACATATGGCCCCCTTATTCTATTACATTATCACTAGCTTTTTGTTTACCAACTTCTTCATTGTCTATGCTTGGATGTTCTGGCTCTTGTTTCGTAGATTGACCTTGAACTCAGAGATCTGCTTGGCTTTATATCCTTGGAATGAAGCTATGTACCACCATACCTGGATCTTAACTTAGCTGGGTAGGGTCTTGCCCCATGATCACCACTTTGTAATTCAGTTTTGAATCATTGAATTCAGGACTTAAGGTCATTTCACTTTTTAGTGTCCCTTTAATACTTGATCCACATATTTTATATTTTTTATTTGTAAGCTTGCAATGATTGTTCAAAATGCTCTTCATCAGAATTAACCAGAGCACAAAGATTCTGCAGGGTTTTTTTGTTAAAATTAATAATATAACATGAGGCTTTAGCTTACCATTATGTAGAATCTTCAGACAAGGGTAGATACCAGCCATGTTCTTCCCCTTGATACCACAAAAACAGTGTTCAGGCCACATACTCACAAATTCATTTCCACTGAACTGTCTTGGGCCAGGTCTGTACAGTTCAACTCAATCTCAACCACGCAGTCTTTTATATTTTTACTAGAACAGCTCATAAAGACCCACTTAAAGCATTCCACTGCTTTCCATATCCAATGTGCCAAAATCCACATTGTTC
>NW_018392940.1:1745-4310 GCF_900095145.1 Mus pahari
TTCACACTTCTGGATCTGGTATTATTCTATTCCCAACTGAAGTTATTCTTTGCACAGAATCAGTCAAGGCTTTTTGGGGGCCTTGAATAATATTAATAAATTACTTAGACCTCTTTTCTAAGTTTTTACACCATTTTTCCCCAAATATTTAAAATTGCTAAATGACACTGTACCAAGCTATCATCATCCAATCCAAGTTGGCTTCATAGCTCAGCATGTTTACCTTTACCTAGTAACAGGTCATGGGAAATATCAGTGCCTCTGCTCTGATTATTCTGTTGTGTAGACCGGGCTTCTTCTTCCTATTGTAACTGAAGGCCAGCTTCCTATACTATGATTCCAAAATCTTTTCAGACTTTGGAATCAATTCTGTTCTGAGTTCTTCCTGAATTTAACATCCTCACATAACGTGAATGCATACTACAGGAAACAAGTGCTTGTTTAAGACTCCTAGATCTGGTATGTCTAAAGGAACCTATTGAATTTCTCCATACCCTATACAGTACCTATTGCCTTATGGTATTCTTGTATAGTAAATGGACAAACAAAGGTTGCTTTTCTTTGTTTCTTTTTCTTTTTCTTTTTTTCTTTTTTTGGTTTTTCGAGACNGGGNTTCTCTGTATAGCCCTGGCTGTCTTGGAGCTCACTTTGTAGACCAGGCTGGCCTCGAACTCAGAAATCTGCCTGCCTCTGCCTTCCAAGTGCTGGGATTATAGGCATGCGCCACCATGCATGACTCCAAGGTTTTTTTTCTAACAGTCTTCAGACACCCATTTTCAGTTATACTATGCAGGGGCATGTTAGGCTCTAGGCGAAAATCCTTCTGTCTCTGAGTATATGTCTTAAGTAAATTTCTGTGTGCCTATCTTTTTCTTCTTTATAAGTCTCTCTAATTTTCCTTCAAAGGCTTGTATCTTACCAATCCTCTTTTTCATTGGTCTCTTAAAGAAAACCACTATAGCTATTAAGAATGACATGTAAGATACAAAAATGGTAAGAACTGTATTCTGTATTGAGCCAATTGCAGTGAAATCATAAGACACTGAGGAACCTTAGGTTACCAGGGACCCCCTAGGTGAACCACATGGAGCCAGGAATCGATGCAAAAAACAAGAATTTCTGGTTCCAGTTGTGGCTCACACTATCAAAAAACTTTATTCCAAGGGTAAATAATGCCAAGCACTGTAACCAGTTGACAGGGAAAGAACATAAGTAAACAGAAAGTAGGTTTCTTTTGAACAAAGGGTATTTAAGACATCTTTGAGGAGCAGAAGGGACCAACCCTAAAAAGAGATAGCTCATGTTTACAGTAAACAAATAGCTATTGGCGTGTCCTTTGCTAGGGGTAAGTTCCACCACAGCAAGGATTTTTCAGTAGGAAACACAGTCCTTGGGTTAAAGTGTGATCAAACAACCTGCAGCACTAACCAGTAATGTCCAGTTCAATATAAAAATGGAGCTTTCTGGCCATTCTTCTGGTTGTTTCCTGGCTGTCTGAGTGCAAAATCATGGGAATTCCAAGGAACATCAGAACTCAGCTTTTCAAGCTTTTGCAAATGACCATCAGGGACCCAAAATCACCTAGGTGACCCTGATTTATTTTCTAAAGATTTATTAATTTATTATGTTTTCAGCATTCTGTCTGCATATTAGTCTGCAGGCCAGAAAAGGGCACCAGATCTCATGGTTAGATCTCTAGATGGTTATCAGCCACCATGTCATTGCTGAAAATTGAACTCAGGNTGTCTGGAAAAGCATCCACTGCTCTCAACCTCTGAGTCATCTCTCCAGCCCGGAAACCCTGGGTTTTGACACAAATGATTTTCCAATCCCTCTTGTCNCATAATTTATGGCAAGGTGTCACCATTTCTGATTTTCATTTATTGTCTTAAGTGCTACTGAATAGAAAATTAGGGATTCAGGAATCACCCTGTCACTACACAAACTCTGGGCTCACTTAATCAGGCATAGTTTATTGAATGCATCCTCCAAGACTGATTAGCCAGGACAAAGATCAAGGCTGTTTTATGGACATTTCTCAGGGCCAGTTTACTCTAAAGATCACAATGAGCTCATGCACAGGTGCTCTAAATGGTGCCCTGGGATGGCCCTGACTCAAGCCTTTTTAGATACAATAGTTCATGGTGACTTTAAATTGGATGGATCCTACTTGACATTATACNTGTAGAATTTCTTAAGATTAAAAACCTCATAAAATAGTGAGACTGAGGAAAAAGTGCCAAGTTCCCATAGGTGGCCAAGTGGGGATCCTGCGGCTCAGCAGCGCCACCAACACTGTGTGCCCATAGCCTTCCCAGCAGGGCTGCACAGGGGATGTACTGGGGCCACGGTGGGCGGGACCATGTGGCTGTCCTGCTTCTGCTCTGTGGAGGAATGGTCACTCCCCCACGGGAGGCGCCCACCAGAGATCCCTCTCCCAGGATGATGGCCCGGGCTCACCTGTCGCGCCCACACTCTGCCCAACTGGTCTCCCCAGTGGTGGCACCGCGGTCTCTGGAAGGACCAGGACCAGATTTAATTGGTGATTACAGATTCCTTCAATAA
>NW_018392941.1:0-2258 GCF_900095145.1 Mus pahari
GCCATATACCCAGAAAATGTTCCAACTGGTAATAAGGACACATGCTCCACAGCAGTCTTATTTTAATAGCCAGAACCTGGAAAGAGCTCAGATGTCCCTCAACAGAGGAATGGGTATAGAAAATATGGTACATTTACATATTGGAGTACTACTCAGCTATTAAAAACAATGAATTTATGAAATTCTTGTGCAAATGGATGTATCTAGAGGATATCATCCTTAGTGAGGTTACCCAATCACAAAAGAAGTCACTTGTTATGCACTCACTTATAATAAACTTATTCCAGAAACTTAGAATACCCAAGGTACAATTTGCAAAACACAAGAAAATCAAGAAGAAGGAAGACCAATATGTGGGTACTTCATTCCTCCTTAGAATAGGGAACAAAATACCTATGGAAGGAGTTATAGAGACAAAGTTTGGAGCTAAGATGAAAGGATGAACCATCCAAAGACTACCCCACCTGGGGATCCATGCCATAATCAGCCACCAAATGCAGACACTGTTGCGCATGCCAGCAAGATTTTGCTGAAAGGATCCTGATAGAGCTGTCTTGTGTGAGGCTATGCCTGTGCCTGGCAAATACAGAAGTGGATGCTCACAGTCATCTATTGGATGTAACACAGGACCCCCTATGGAGGAGCTAGAGAAAGTACCCAAGGATCTGAAAGGGGCTGCAACCCTATAGGTAGAACAACAATATGAACTAACCAGTACCCCAGAGCTTGTCTCTCTAGCTGCATATGTAGCAGAAGATGGCCTAGTCGGCCATCATTGGGAAGAGAGGCCCCTTGTTCTTGCAAACTTTATATGCCCCAGTACAAGGGAACGCCAGGGCCAAGAAGTGGGAGTAGATGGATAGGGGAGCAGGGTGGAGGGAGGGTATAGGGGACTTTTGGGATAGCATTTGAAATGTAAATGAAGACAATACCTAAAAAAATTGGAAAATAAAAAGACTCACAAAGAGCATATCTGTAGGGAAACAGAAATTGTCAGACATGACAGGGTCCTGGAGCAGAAAAACTCACAGAGGCATGCACTAAATCAAGCAAGATCAAATCAGACAAAACCCCAGCATAGATGGCATACAAGATCACTAACTCTCACCCCTAGCTAGAAGCTATTAGCAGTTGATGGCTGCTGGAGAGTTTGTTTTGTTTGTTTTGTTTTGTTTGTTTGTTTGTTTGTTTGTTTTCTCAGATGTGTTCCTGAATGGCTGCCTGGGTTATGATAGATGACTTAAATTGATATGCATACAGGCAGCATTAACTGAACTTAGGAGGCTAAAAAAAGGGCAACTAAATTGGGGAGAAAAAAATTGTTGGAGAGACAGACAGAAGGAGTTGCAGAGGGAAGACCTAGCTGGTAGACTTGATCAAAACACATGATATATTTGTATGATATACTCAAGTAGTAAAAACAATTTTTAATAGTAAAATGTAAAAGAGTAAATGCTTCAAAATGTACTTTTCTTTCTTTCATAAGTAATGAAATATACTTTTCAAGTTGTCTGATTTCCTTCAATATAATTTCTACATTTCTAATTTTCTCATACTGTATAAGTCCACTCACTTTCTGAATATATTACGGATATGGTGTATCTGTATTTTTCCTCATAAATATTAACTTACTCATCTATTGTTTTTCAATATAATGGCTTAGTTCATGTATGCACGGACATTACCATTAGAATCAAATAATCATTCTGCACAAGATATATGTCTCATAGGTACACCTGGAGAGTGATGGGTGGAATCTCATAAAGCAATCTGCCTCATTTTCAGATATGGATCAATGCATCAAGTGTCCTGAAGATCAGTATCCAAATAATCAGAGAAATCAGTGTCTTCCTAAAATTACAGCATTTTTGTCATATGAAGATACACTGGGATCTGTTTTGGTCTCTGTGGCCATTAGTTTTGCTGCTTTTTCAGCTATGATTTTAGGATTATTTATCCACTATCGGGACACACCAATTGTCAGAGCAAATAACAGAAATCTCAGTTATCTCCTCCTCATTTCTCTAATGCTCTGTTTCTTTTGCTCACTAATATTCATTGGCCAACCTAGAACAGTCAATTGTGTCTTGAGGCAAATGATTTTTGGGGTTGTATTTTCCGTTGCCCTTTCTTCAATCTTGGCAAAGACCTTCATTGTGGTTGTGGCCTTCAAAGCCATTAAGCCAGGAAGCATCTTAAAAATNTGGATGGTGACCCGACTCTCAAATGCTATAGTCTGCTGTGGTTCCATCATTCAA
>NW_018392941.1:2496-17309 GCF_900095145.1 Mus pahari
AAAACAATCACATTCAGCATGCTGGTTTTCTGCACTGTGTGGATTTCTTTTGTACCCACTTACCTGAGCTCCAAAGGCAAAACCATGGTGGCTGTGGAAATTGTTTCAATTCTGGCCTCCAGTGCTAGCTTACTGGGCTTTATATTTCTTCCCAAATGCTATGTGATCCTNCTGAGGTCAGGTGGCCATTCGAGAAAGAAGTTCTTTAAGAGAATTTCTCCTTAAGACAAAAGAATTTATTGTGATTTGTATGAAATAAACCAAGTAAAATGAATTTGATATGTCCACTACAGGTTTCTTTGAATCACAGTTTACTTTTTTATTTTTAAGCATAATGTAACAAGACTGGGAAAGATTGAGTTTAAGAATTAGAACAAAACCATTTGTGTGGAAACAAAATTAACAGATGTTTAAAAATGTGATTTCTCTCTCTTTGTCATATGCAGGCTGACTCTCTGTTCAATACAAATTACTATCAAAGTAATCATGATTTCTCAAGCAGAACTTTCTTGGTCTGCTTCTCCTTTTTGGAGGGCCTCCCAACCAGAAAATGTGGCATGTAATTTTCAGAGTTCCCCCTATTCAGTATGATCTATAGGTGATGAGCTCCATGTTTGTTATCCTTAGTCTTTATTTTGTTGAGAAATTTTCATTGTCTTTTGATTGCCTTCAGAGCTTTTATCTTGAAGAAGTGTTGGATTTTACCTGAACCCCTTTTTTCTCTAATTAGATGATTATGGGATTTCTGTGTTTGAGTTAATTTGCTCCAGTCCCTGGGCATTTGGCACCTTTTTCTTAACTCTGTGGAAACTAAATATTGAGACAGGCAAAACCAACCAACCAAACTACCAACTAACCAATTAACCAACCAACCAACCAACAAACAAACATATAATAAAAATAAAAATGAATTAAGATTAGTAAGAAAAAAATCAATGCATGATAGTACACACCTTTAACTCCAGCACTTGGGAAATAGAGGTGTGTGGATCTCTATGAATGCGGGGCCAGACTTATCTATGTAGTGATTTCTAGGACAGCCAAAGCTGCACATTGAGGCACTGTGGGATATTTGTGCATCATCCACATTTTCACAAAGCTTTTACTCAGTTTATTCCCTGCTATATAGCAGAGAATAACAATATGGAGATAGCCTGCTTGAAAGCTCACCAATGTAATCTTTAAAAAGTGAAAAAACCACTTTTGAGACAATGTATTGCCATAGTGAGTATCTTTGGCTAGCCTGGAACTCGCTATATAGACCAAGCTGGCCTTACACTCACAGACACTTGCATGCCTCTGCCCCCAAGTACTGGGATTGTAGGTGTTTATTATGAAGAAAGAAAATATAGAGAAGCATAGCAATTTTAACAGAGACACATAATTACTTCTGTTGATTAATTATATAAAATTAATCTGGAAAAATCCAACATTAACTGAGAAAAGACAATCAATAATTGGATACCAATTGTAAAAGAAGCCAAAGCATTTCTATTTCTAAATGATATGATAGTATAAAATAGGGATTCCAAATATTCTTTGAAGGAATGTGTACAGCTGATAAACAGCTCCAGCACAGTGGCTGGAAAAAAAGTTAATTCTAAGAAATCAGTAATTTGTAGCCCTTATACAAATGATGAACTGGCTGAATAAGAAATTAGGAAAACAACTTTACAATAGCCAGAAATACCATAAAATATCTTCTGTAACTCTAATGAAGCAAGTGGAAAATCTGCATGACAAGAACTTCAAATCCCTGAAGAACTCAAAGAAGATATCAGAAAATGGAATGATCTCCCATGTCCATGAATAGGTAGAATAACATATGGAAAATAAACTTCTTACCAAAAACAATCTACAGATTCAGTGCAACCCTTATCAAAATTCCAACACAACTTTTTATAGACATAGAAAAAACTATTCTCAATTTCATATGAAAAGAAAGAAAGAAAGAAAGAAAGAAAGAAAGAAAGAAAGAAAGAAAGAAAGAAAGAAAGACAGACAGACCTCAGGATAGCTCAAACAATCCTGATCAAGAAAAGAATTTCAGGAGAAATTCTTAGCCCTGTCCTCAAGTTGTCCTACAAAGCAATAGTGATAAAAACTGCATTGTATTGGTACAGAAAAACAAATGTTGATCAATGGAATTGAATCAAATCTCTGAAATAAACACATACATACATGAGCACAGGAGTTATGATAAAGAATCCAAAACCAATACAATGAAAAAAAAGAAAGCATCTTCAACTAATGATCCTGGTCTAAGTGGATGTCTACATGTTTAGGAATGAAACTAGATCCCTGTTTTATGACCCTTCAAGTGCAAGTGAATGAAGAAACTAAACATAAAACTGGATACACTAAAGTTCATAGGAGAAAGTGTGACATATTCTCAAAGCATTGGTACAGGAGACAATTTTCTGAATAGATCACAATGGCTCATGTTCTAAAATCACCAATTGATAAATGGGATCTCTTGAAACTGCAAAGCTTCTATAAGGCAAAGAACATTGTCAATTGAAAAAAATAACCAAAAAAAAAACAAACCCAAAAACTAAAAAAAACCCAGCAGTCTACAGACTGGGAAAGGATCTTCACTAAACCTATGCCTGACAGAGAGCAAATGTCCAAAACTTACAAAGAACTCAAGAAGTTAGGTATGACCAACCACCATAAATAAATAAATAAGTAAATAAATAAATAAATAAATAATAAAAAGGATAAAGGTCAAATAGCTAAGAACTACTTAAAGATATGCTCATATTCCTTAGTCATCAGGGAAATGCTAATAAAATAAACTCTGAGTTGCAATATTGCACCCATCTGAATGTCTAAGATCAAAAACTCAGGATATAGGACATGAAGGTAAGGATGCTGAGCAAGGCAATACTTCTTCATTGTTGGTGGGGGTGTATAGTTGAACAGCCACTTTGGAAATCATTTGGTGGTTTCTCAGANAAGTGAGAATAGTTCTACCTTAAGACCCACCTATCCCACTCCTTAGCATATACCCAAAGGTTATTTCATGATCATACAAAGATTCTGGCTTACCTATCTTTTGTGTAGCTTTATTTGTAATAGGCAGAAATAGGAAACAAATGAACTATCCCTCAACTAAAGCATGAATAAAGAAAATGTGGAACATCTACATAATGGCATACTATTCAGCTATTATGCACCAAGGCATCATGAATTTTCCAAGCAAATGGATGAAACTTGAGGATATCATACTTGTGACGTAACCCAGACCCAAATCAACATGCACAATATATATTCAATTATAAGCGGATATCATTCATTAAATACAGGTACCATGCTATACTTGTTGGCACCAGAAGCTGTTTACACTTAACCTCTGTTTAGAGATGATGAGGCCACAATGACCCTCCTGTCTTGTTGTCATGACAATTGCCAAATATTCCCTGGGCATTCCTCATCTGCATCACTTGTACTTGGTGGTGTCCATCATTAATTGGCATGCATGTCCTGGCCCAGATAAAAGAAAGAGACCCCAGCCCCTCTCTCTTTTTCCTCTCCCTTGCTTCTTCCCCCTTTCAATAAAGAACTTCTCATGAGAATTTTGCTGGCCTGGCATTCCAACTATGCAAAGTAGCTAAACAAGAAGGAAGGCACAAGAGCGGATGTTTGAGTCTCACTTAGAAGGTGAAATAAAATAGTAATAAGAGGCAAATAATCGAAGGGTATAGGAAGGATGTGGTTCAGAATGTGGGCATTCTAGAACAGGTCTCAGGAAAGACAGGAGGGAAGGTTAGATGGCCACAAACATGAAAGAAAATCTGTGACTGACAGGGATAAGGTGGTAGGGGACATCTCCAGGAAGAGACAGAGACCAGGAGCAAGAGCGGTGCCCAAATATCAACTTTATTGAGGTTGGCTGTGACTAACAAAACCGGGAATATGGAAACTGAAGAGGCCACTTCCTATAGCTAGGCAGGAACTCCAGTGGATCAAGAGAGACACAAACTGAACCACAAAACTTTCAAATCAAAATTTATTCTGTCTACAAGAAATTCAGGCATGGAAGGTGAATCAGTGACTGAGGCAAAGGCCAAACACTAACTGGCCCATGCTGAGATCCATCCCATGAGCAAGAACCAGTCCCTGACACTGTTAATGACACTTTGTTGTGCTTGCAAACATGAAGTGAAATGTCAATTTATATACTTACAGTCACTCTGTGTTTACATATAACTTTCATCATTATTTCTAGCTTTGGAAAATATTGCTTATTTTTAATATTTACATACTAACAGAAAATGTTATATTACTTGTATATATTAAGCAAGACTTCCCTCATGAGGTAACAAGAGCACCCTGTATAGAGGTCAAATTTGCCTCATGTGATCATTCAATAAAAAATGTAAACAAAGGCTTCTTTGTTCATCTCTATTTTTAAGTTAGGTTTCCTGCTTGCATCAGGGTATAAGAACCAGGGAATCTAAAGTTCTCAACTTCGTTCCAGTGTTTTATTCTCCATAATTTTGAATCCATTGAATTTACTGAGTCAGGATTTAATGAATGCATACAGAGGATAGCCAATGTTTTCATAACTGTGAATAGAATGTAAATGAAAAAATATAAATACACTGAGATAAAGGACCCTCTTCAAATACAGGGATACACTTTTCTATTGTTCATAATGTCAAAGTTTGTTCTTAAAGCAATGGTGTTCTCCTGGGACAGAAGACACTACACAGTCAACAAAAGAATGTTATGCAAGTTGTGCTTCATTGGTGTACAAGAAAATTCTATTTGTTTTTTTCTTTTCCTCCTTCCCTTCCTCCCTTCATCCCTCCTCCAGTAGTTCCCTTCCCAATCAGAAGGGGGAACCAAATAATCAGAGGAGGCATATGCAGGGAGGAACCTTAGTGGGAAAGGGGAGGAGGAAATGAAAGGATGGAGCAGGTCCGTTATAGGGGAGACAGGGGAGAAGCCAGAAGGCAAAGAGATTGAATGGAAATATGCAGGAATGTGGGGTAGGGAATGGGAGGAAATACTATATCATTTCACCAGGTATGAGGGAGGCTTTCAGGACCCAATGGAGATGACACTAGGTGAAATGCCCAAAAGCAGTGAGATAGAACCAGTAGAGACCACCTCCAGAAGATAGACATGGCATCTAGTGGAGGGATGGGGCCACTAACCAACCTTCAAATTTTTTAACCCAGATTTGTTCTTGTGTAAAGGAAATGCAGGGGCAAAAAATGGAGAAGAAACTGAAAGAAAGGCCCACCAGATACCACCCTATCTTGGGATCAATCCTAGTTGCAGATACCAAACATAGACCATACTGCTGATGCCATGATGTGCTTGCAGACTGAACCTGGCATGACTGTCCTCTGGGAGGCTCTAACAGCAACTGACTGAGACATAAGCAGATACATAGATCCAACCATTGGACTCTGCTTGGGCACTCTAATGGAAGAAGTAGTAGAGGACTGAAGGGGCTGAATGGGATTGCACCATTATAGGAAGAACAACAGTATCAACAAATGGGACCAATGAAAGCTGGCAGGGCTTAACCCACCAGAGTATATACAGTCAGGGTGTGGATCCAGCTACATATGAATCAGAGGACTTGCTTGTCAGGGCTCTGAGAGAGGGCATGAACTTAGTCCTATGGAGACTTGATGCTGCAGAGATGTTGAATGCTAGAGTGGTGAGGAGGGAGTGAGTAGGTGGGGGAGCAGCCTATTAGAGGCAAAAGGGCCAGAGGAGAAGGTGGGGGTTCATGGATGGGGGAACTTGAAGGGGAACAACATTTGTAATGTAAATAAATAAAACAAATAGTAAAAAAGAACCATTATTTGGGTGCACATAAGATCTGTATACCCCTAAAGAAGGATTCATGAGACTAACCTTGAGCCATTTTCTATTCCCTTTTATAGGGCAAACCACAAGGTGGGAGATCCTTTCAAGCAAGCCTGGTTACAGATGCAAGACAAGGCAGTTAGGATTTTACAAAGTAGTTAAGGAGTATTTGTGAAATGTTTGTTACAGAACATTTTATGGTGACAGGATGGGATGGAGCTCAAATTACCAAACAACCTAGGATATTGCCCAGGCAGTATGTTGCTTTTCCAAACTTTGATTGCAAGACTGTAGTGCAGAACATGTAGAAATTAAGCAGGTACCTACATGAAGCAGGAGGGTTCTCTGTACGTTCTCAAAAGGGAAACAAAAATGGCCACAAACCCTTTTGACAGGTGTCCTACCTGTAAGATATGTTAGGGCAATACTGGAACAAAACTTGTTGAAATAACCAAGTAATAACTTATTTGATTGAAGGTCCACTACCCAAGATGGAACCCATAACTGACAGTACTTTTGTGACTAAGATCTTGAGAGTACATGGCCCAGGGCCCTAAGAAAGGAATAAATATTACTACACTAAATAAACAAATCTTAGTAATGAATAACTCCTCATGATATTCTGTTATAGTCATACATCAGTGTCTTGTTCAGCCATCTTCAGAGACACTTTGTTATGCAGCAAATTGGAACAAACACAGAGACCCACAGTCATATATTACAAAGAATGAGAGCCCTTGGAATACTAAACTCTAAATGAGGTGTCTCCATATAATCCTTTCTATTGAAGCTCAGGAAACACTTCAGAAGAGGATACAGAAAGAATGTTAGAGTCAGATGGAATGAAAAACACCATAAAAACTCAGCCCTCAAAATCAACTCAGCAAAGTTCATAGGAACTCAAAGAGACTGAAGCAGTATGCACAGGGCTTTCATGGGTTAAAACCACATCCTCTGTGTATGTCTCATGGCTTCTAGTTTAGTGTTTTCATGATATTCATGAGTATGCCAACTTGGTCTCTGGTTCTTTTGCCTTCTCTTAGGCTCTTTTCTTCGGTTGGTTTACCTTGTTCAAGTTCGATGCTTTTATTTTATCTTACTGTATTTATTATAACAGTAAAAGCAAAAATACATGTATACAAGAGTGATGTTTAAAAATTAAGAAATAAAAGTCAGGAATAACAAATGAGATAAGGAAGACTTATACCACCAGTCAGCAAATTTTTCATAGTGGGATGGTTTCAAATTCCTCACCACATTGTGATATCTTGTGGAACAATTGGTTCTGATGGGAAGGTGTAGTTTTGGCTCCAGTTTCAATCTGGAAAGTAAGAGTGTAGCTTGTGCAGTGTCCCAGGGAATGTGAACAAATGGATTGCTGTGAGTTGCAGCTTAATCAACAGCAGGTATCTCTTATTCCTCCAGTATGCCCAGACCTCTCAAAGTGTTTCTTTTGAAATTTTCTACCCATTCTTGGATTGAGAGTACTGAGAGTCATGATTGGCTACACACCTGGGTTTCTAAGAGTGAAGAACAGGTGTGACCGTGTCTGTGTCCATGCCCATGTCCAAGCCTGTGACAATGCCCATGTTTATAGTTTGCATGTTTTACCTTTTACACCATAAAGTTTCTCTTACCAGGTCTCTGGCTGACTCTGCAGGAGTCCACTTCAACAGCATCCACAAGTTTTAAACATCAGATCCATTTAGTAAGTGTTGGTCATTTGGAGCACCCAGTCATAAGTGGGTTGCCTTCCTCAAACCTGTTCTCTTCAAGCTTAGGGATTTATTAAGAGAAGAAGCTGAAAGATTGTAAAGATTGTGAGAGTCAAAAGGGAGGGATGATTCTGAGTAAAAACATTGCTTTCCAGATACAAAGGACTGGTGCACACACATGAACTCACAGAGACTGTGGCAACATGCACAAAACCAGCACAGGTTCAAGCCTGATATGACCCCAGCACTGAGAGGAGAAAGTGAACTCTAAGTCCTACCCCCTAATTCAGAATTCATTTGCAATTGACACCTGAAGGCCAAGGGAAAATCAGTTTTATCCAATGGAGAGCTATAAACCATATAGCTCATTAAGGGAGCAGGTGGTACTTGGCTGCTATGTGTGTGACCTTCTGTTAGGCAACACGTCAATATATGACACTGACTGTGGCTCTGGCTAAGTCTTCTGGGTTTCTGTCCTAGTGTCCTAGTGCCATGGACCTTGAAGTGAGCTGTGCTGACTGGCATCTCAGTCTCTGTAATCTTCCTGGATTACTGCCAATGGGCAGGCCATATGTAGAGAGGACATCTAGTATCTGCCTGCCTGCTCCTTTTCTGAGATAGAAGGAGAATTCAGATTGTTATCACCTTACTTTTTTCTGATACACTTTGCTCATTATATTCTACTATAGAGCCTACAGTCCTTAGAGAGTGCCTAGGGCAAGAGCAGTTAACATCCCCACACAACTGTGGAATGAGGACTACTGTGTGACTTCCAACCTAACAAAGCCTTGAAAAGAACCCAGAAAGGAGCTGGGATAGGTTGGTGGCTGAGTGTGGGCCTTGCTTGTACAGGCCCTGGATCCCATCTCCACTGATGAAAACACAAAATGAAACAAAAAGTAGATTACTGTCTAAAAAGTTGTTCAAATTCTTTTTTGCCCTGCTTAGAGTAGTCTCTATTATATGGAACAAAACTTGCATCTTGGTGGGTGATTAAAGAAAATCAACGTCCAAGGATGTGGTAAGAACACAGATGTGCAGGGACAGAGATGGGACAGAGATGAGGGGAATGGCCAACCAATGACTTCCCCAAACTGGGACTGAATCCCATGGGCAAGAACTAATCTCTGACACTATTAATGGCAGTCCTTTATGATTGCAGACAGGAACCTAACATAATTGTCCTCTGAGGGGCTCCATCCAGCAACCAATGGAAAGAGATTCAGAAACCCATAGACAACACATGATGGATCTTGAGGAATGTTATGGAAGAGTTTGGAGAAAGATTGAGGAACCCAAATAATAGGATCTTCATAGGAAGAACTAGAGAGTCAACTAACCTGGAGCACTGTACCTCACAGAGACTGAGTCACCAACCAGATGGAACATTGGCTAGAGGTAAACTCCTTGCACTTATGTAGCATATGAGGAGTTTGGTCTTCAATACCTCAAGTAGGGGCTAACCCTGAATCTGGTGTCTTCCTGCCTGCCTGTAGATCCTGTGTCCTTAAAATGTAGCTATTTTTTCCTCAGTGGGAAAGTATGTGCACAGACCCATATTGAAGTCAGGGGACTTGTGGAAGAGTCTTAACACACAAAGAGTGGCTTCCCCTTCTCAAAGGTCGATTGGGGAAAGGACTTGCATGAGGGGCAACTGAGAGGAGAAGAGGGGCTGTTATTGGTATGTAAAATGAAAAAATAAATGTAATGTAAAACATTTTAAATATATGTATATATATATATGTATATACTTGTATATACTATATAGTTTTGCATTATTTAGCAGTAATATTAGAATTACTATCTGCCATTTATATAAAAATGTTGAGAATTTACTAACCAACTCACAGAGATGGCATGTTCTGAGATCATGTTAACTTCCCGCATGTGAACCCACTGGAAGGGAAGATGGAATTCTACCATTGGGTGGCACTCTTCCTTCAAGTCATTAATTAACACCCAAACTATGTCTGTTCCTGCATGTGTGTACTGTGGACCTGCATTAAACAGGACCTCAGACAAGACAAGAGCTTATCTTTCACATCAGTTTATTCCCAGAAAACTTTCCTTCTCTCCATAGAAATGATTCCTATGCTGATGCTTGGTAGTGAATAAAAAATAATATTTATCACATTTTACAATTTTGATATAAATTTCAGGAAGGCATCATGAAAAAAGAGGCTAAGTACATGCAAACACACATAAATACTGATACACACAGACAAATACACACACACAGACACACACAGACACACACACACATACACATACACCTTTTCCCCTATTTCTCTCTTGGTGGCACTTTTATCCTTGCATCCCCCTCTGTAAACTTATTCAACACCAAAAGAATTGTTGTATTTTCCAATTTCATCTTCATCTTTATTTAGTCTTGAGTTCTCTTCATTATGTCTATCTCTTTTCTGAGTTCAGTTTGCAAATCCAGTTTGACTTCATCATTTGGTTCAGCTGCATAATGTGTTTTCTTGAACATACCTCAGGTGTACTGTCTGGTTTTGAGTGTGAACTTGACAGAAGCTGAGGTTATGACAGAGAAAGGCACTTCAGGTGGAGAAATGCCTCCATGTGATCCAGCTCTAAGGCATTTTCTCAATTAGTGATCAAGTGTGGAGGGCTCATTGTGGGTGGTGTGATCCCTGGGCTGGTCGTCTTGGGTTCCATTAGAAAGCAAGCTGAGCAAGCCAGTGGAAGCAAGCCAGTAACATCCTTCCATGGCCTCTGCATCAGCTTCTGCTTCCTGACCAGGTTGATTTGCACTCCTGACTTCTTTTGATGATGAACAGCAATGTGGAATTGTAAGCTGAATAAACCCTTTCCTCCCTTACTTAATTCTTGGTCATGATGATTGTGCAGGAATAGAAGCCCTGACTAAGTCATGCAGGCACTATATTCCTTTTGCTATGAAGATTATAGAGCTTCTTGTTCCTTTCTTCTTTAAATTTCCAACATTATTTGATAATATTTGTGATTGTTCTTCAAATTCTGTTTCCTAAGTTTCAGTGACATTTTCTTTGAGAATATTTCTATAAAACTAGTGTGTTTGTGAGGGCCCATACTGCCTTGGTCATCCATATTGTTGGTGTTTGTGTGTGTGTGTTTTGTGACACCACTGAAGCATGTATTTCTGTCCCTGGTTGTTTGTCTGGTGTTGTATTCTAGACTGCTTCTTGCTGGACTGTTGTAGGGGTTTTATAACCAGATCTAGGTTTTCAGTGAGAAGATGGTGTAGACAGGCTTGGTTCTGGAATTGTGTGCCAAGTGTGCCTCCTGGACCTTCATCTGGTAGTACAGGGATGCTGTGGTGTGTTTGGGGAATGACTAGCTTACGTGTATTTTTCACCACTAGATGTAAAGGCCATGGATGAATCCTTGAGGACACATTGCTATCCCCTGATTTCTCTAGTTCCTTTTGAAGGGGTTCTAGTTGTTTAACTGTATTCTCCTGTATTTCTTTAAGGGAGTTACTTAGGACCTTCTTAAACTCCTTTATCATCATCATGAGATGTGATATAAATATGAGTCTTGCTTTTCTGGTGTATTGGGGTATCCAGGGCTTGCTGTGCTGGGAGAACTGGGTTTTGATGATGCCATGGTTTTTTGATGGTTTCTGTTGCTTATGTTCTTGCCCTTGCCTCTTCCCATCTGGTTATCTCTAGCGTTAGCTGGTCTTTCTGTCTCTGACTGTAGCTTTTTCCTTCTGCTGGTCTGTGTGTCAGTACTCTTGGAAGGCCAGTTCTCTCTGGCAGGAATTTTGGTATGGTTATCTGTGGCACATCATCAGCTCCAGGGCACAGACTGAAACCTAAAGGATCCTGTCCCAGGTTCTTTCTTGGTTCCTGTGTTGTGATGGCTCTGTTCAGGATCTTCTTGGGGAGGAATTTCAGCAGAAGTGGTGGTCGTGCCTGTGTTCACAGGCTAGTCAGCACTCCTGGGAGACCAGCTCTCTTCCAGCAGTATTTGGGTATGGTGAGCTGTGGCACAGCATCAGCTTTGGGTACAGATGGAAATCTGAGGTGTATTTTTTGTATGCAGCAGAATGATGCATCCTGTTTTCATATCAATTTGTTAGCCTGTGTCTTTATTGGGTAATCAATTCCATTGATGTTGAGAGATATAATTAATTGGTAATTTTTATTTCCTCTTAACTGGTAATTTTTATTTCCTGTTATTTTGATTTTGGGTATGTGTGTGTTTGTGTTTGTGTGTGTATGTGAGTGTGTGTGTTCGCACATGCTTGTATCTGTGTGTTTCTTTATGCTTCCCTTGTTTTGCTGATATAAAATTACTTACTGTGTTCTCTTGGATGCTGTTATCCATTTTAGGTTGGGATTTTTCTTCTAGTATTTTTCTATAGTGCTGATTTGTGGATAGGTACTGTTTGAATTTAGATTTTCTTGAAATATCTTGCTATCCCCAACTACGATGATTAAGAGTTTTGTTGGCTATAGTAGTCAGTGGTGGCACCTGTGATTTTTTTTTTAGAGGTTTCAAGATATATGTTCTGGTCTTTCTACTTTTTAGAGGCTCTTTTGTGCAGTCGAGTGTAATTCTGATTGGTCTACCTTTGTATGATACCTGCCTTTTTTCCTTGCTGCTTTTAATATTCTTTCTTTGGTCTGTACACTTTGTGTTTTGCTTGTTATGTGGTAGTATGATGGTCCGTTTTCATCCATTCTTATTGGGGTTATATATGCTTCTTGTATGTTTATAAGTCCCTCTTTTTGTTCAGAAAGTTTCTTTCTATGATTTTTTTGAAAATATTTTCTTGGCCATGGACCTTAGACTCTTCAACTTCTTCTATTCCTATTATTCTTAGGATAGGTCTTTTCATGGTATTGCAGATTTCCTAGATTGTGTGTGTCTGTAATTTTTCAGAATTAACATTTTCTTTGACTGATATATCAGTTTCTTCTATTGTAACTTCTCTGGCTGAGATGGTCTTTTTCTTCTTCTATACTCTGTTAGTCATGCTTGCACCTGTTGTTTCTGTTCTCTTCCCTAGGATTTTATCTTCAAGATTCTATTTCATTGTATTTTCTTTATCATTTTTATTTCCACTTTCAGTTCTTGTACAGTTTTATTTGTTTCTGTTACTTGTTTAGTTATATTTTCCTTTATATCTTTATCTTTTTTTTTTATTTTTTTATTTTTTGGCTTATTCGAGACAGGGTTTCCCTGTGTAGCCCTGGCTGTCCTGGAACTCACTCTGTAGACGAGGCATGCCTCAAACTCAGAAATCAGCCTGCCTCTGCCTCTCAAGTGCTGGGATTAAAGGTGTGTGCCTCCACTGCCCGGCTTTTTTGTATATCTTTAGGGCATTTATTTGTTTCCTCTTAAAAATCTATATGTTTGATTGTATTTTTCTGTACTTCCTTAAGACAAAAATTACATGATGATTTCCTTATATGCAGGAAAACCCCTGAGAAAACACAACATTTCTTCTTGTTAACAGCTCCAAAGAGTGTAAGAATGGAAGGTGTATGCCTAAGGATGATAAAGGCCATGACAAACCCATATTCACAACTATAAAAATTCTCCCTGAGAACAAAAGCAAAGAAAGAATATTTACACTTTCCACTTCTAGTCAACACAACAGTTAAAGCCTTATCTAGAGTAATAACAAATTAATATATATATATGAAAAGAGGTCACGGTATATTTATTTGTAAGTAATATAATGTTACACATGATCCAAAATAATCTACCAAAGAATTATAGATAAGATAAATACTTTCAAGAAAGTGGTAGGCACACAAAAATTCCAAATTACTTAGGACAAATACTCAAAATTAAATCATGGAAATAATGACACAGAGATTTTGAGAGACACAGAGAGATGTGGGTAAAAGTCATACAGTCACACACACACACCGACACACAGACACACAGACGCACACACACACACACACACAATCACACTCACACTAAACATGGAAATAAATCTAACCAAGGAAACAACCATAAAACATGACAGTGAAAATATTTAGACTCTGAAGAATAAAAACCTAGAGAATAGTAAAACCTGCAGTGTTTATGGATTGTAAAGTTTAATGTAACCAAAATGTTCATGCTACTAAAACAAATCTAGGAACATAAAAGATCAATGATAGCCGAATCAAACTTGTACAAAGGACACTGGGGCCTGTTAGCTGAGTCCTCTGGAGCAAGGAAGCTTTTAAGGTCAGGGGACATCTATTCCTCAGCCACCTCTCCTCCTATCTTCACCAGACATGCTAAGCTTGAACCATAAATACTTGTAAAAGCAGAACCATACAATCCAATGATATTCACCAAAGAACACCAGGATCATCTAGGTTAAGCAGCCTCCCAACTTCTTACAACAGGAACTTCCAGGATCAAGACAAACAGATTGCCAGAGGTCCCTAATAGAACACAGTCAAAACAGGCGGGACAATATGACACTTACAGAGACCAACCACTATTCTGCAGCAATCCCTGAATATCAAAAAACAACAAAAACAAAAACAAAAACTATCAACCAAACAAACAAACAAAACAGCAACAACTAAAAACAAACAAACAAACAAACAAACAAAAACCAAACAACCTGAAGCACAAGAAAATGACTTCATGTCCAGTCTTACAAGATGACAGAGGCCTTTAATAAGGAAATGAATAAAAAAACTATAACTGCTATATTGAAAAAGAGTGGAAAGAGTCAAAATTCTTTCTTTGCTTTTGATGTCAGTGAGAATCTTTAGAGTGGTGAATATGGGTTTGTCATGGCCTTTATCATGCTTAGGTTCACACCTTCCATTCTTACACTCTTTGGGTCTTTAACATGAAGGAATGTTGGGTTTTGTCAGAGGTCTTTCCTGCATATAAGGAAAGGATCATGTAACTTCTGTCTTAGAGTCCAATTAGCTGACAAATTTCACTTACTGCTTTATGTGTGTTGATTCATCCTTGCATCTCTGCATCAAGGCCAAGTTGATCAGTATGAATGATCTTTTTGATATGATCTTGAAGTATGTTTCTAAGTATTTTCTCGGCAATGGTTTCATCTGTAGTCACCAAGTAGATCAGACACAAAAATGTTCAACATACTTAATCATCATGGGAATGCAAATCAAAACAACCCTGAGATTCCACCTCAAACCAATCAGAATGGCTAAGATCAAAAATTCAGGTGACAGCAGATGCTGGCCAGGATGTGGAGAATTAGGAACACTCCTCCATTCCTGGTGGGATTGCAAACTTGTACAACCACTCTGGAAATCAGTCTGG
>NW_018392942.1:0-11954 GCF_900095145.1 Mus pahari
TGTTACATATATACAATACAATTAATTATCAATAAGTGATATCTTTTAAAGGAATAAATATTTTATTACTATTAAAAAGTTGTTAAAGTTGATGATTTATGTATTGACTTCTCAGTTGCTATTTCAGACCTCTACATTACTAACAGTTGTGGGTAATATTCTTTTCCTATTCAAGCTACATAATTTACTTTGAGAGCTATAGTAATAAAATTTCTAACAGAAAATTGGAGTATGCTTTTACAATGAATCTAGTTAATGTGATTCTGAATCTAATAAAAACCAGTAGTCAAGTGGCTCAAAAAAGACACAAAACTAGAGGATTTTTTATCTAAAAGACAACAACATAAAGTGCAAGCAGCTCAAAGGACAGTATCAGAGATATGCTCTGTTAGTATTCTATATGGTTAATGACTGTTCTTTTTCATTAGTGACTAAGAGATGCATGTGTGTATTATGCCAGCATGCTGAGTATTATATTATACTGGGGTAAAAATTATGCATAATTTCCTATATTATTATGAACTCCCCAAATAAAAATTNCTATAAGCAAATACTAAGGTAAAGCTACATTGAAATATTGGCGAATATTTTTGTGAATATCTATAAAATGCACGATTTTTAGTAATGGATCAGACAAACATAAACTATACTGTGAAACATAATTTACCTGTGCTATATTTTAACCTCTATAAGAGGGAAAGAAACTCAGTATTGTGGTATGTTTTTAACCCCAACAGCATCAATGCAAATATAGACAGAGTGCAGCCTGGTCTACAAAACAGCTTGGTATGATGAGATGCTATCCCAAACAGAAAAAACAGAGAGGATGATGAGAATTACATTTTATTTATGTTCAAATAAAGAATTTTCAATTCCCTTGAGGGACTAATTGAAAGTCGACCCTGAAACACTGGAAAATAGATATCTTGCTTTTGCATTGAGAAAAAATTTCCAGTGCAAAAATTGTCCTTATAAAGATGAATAAAACAACTTACTGTATAGTCAGTATTCCTTTTTAATAGGTATTAAGATTCAACTTCAAATGAATTTCCTTAATTAACTTATACAAATCAACTAAAAATCCACAGAAAATTTGCAATGTAAAGTATGCTAAAATCTTCCTCAACATTCTACTTAAGCANTTTAATGAAAATTACTACATAAAATATTCAATTCAAATAGTAAGAGCATCAGTCTATAATATTATTCACAGTATATTACCATGATAATAATATTAAAATGAACTATTGCTGAAGTGCTTCATAAAAAGAAAATGAGAAATGGGTCTGTTTGCCTTTCTAAGAGAAAACAAGTACTCGAAAATAAACACCTTACTGTTCAAGAAGCANACTTTAATTTGACAAATGAGAGCTCAGTATCTTTATAATTACGCTCTTCATGTTTTTGTTCCTGAGTCTTAAAGTAAGAGTAGGAAAGATTTGCCTTGGAATTGGAGTCACAAGTAAGTGTTTAGACTGCACTATTGGATAAGGTGTCTCAAGGAGAAGGAGAAGGTAGAAAAATAAATGTTAGCCTTATACAATATGCTAAATTTGATGTTTGACTTGGTTTTTTTCTATTTATTCACCTTATAAATGTTCCTCTGCACTAGAATGACACAAGTTCAAAGCTTATTATGAATGCTTTGTAGCAATGTATGAAATATTTTTTTACTTTGAACTGATGTGAATTNAATATTTTCACTGTAAATTTTTTCTCTTATTATTTTTATTGGTTATTTTAATTTTTTACATTTCAAATATTATCCCTTCCCAGTTTCCCCTCCACAAGCCCCCTATCATCTCCCCCACCCACCTGCCACCAACCAGTCTCAGTTGGCCCCCCTCAACTCATGGGGGAAATCAGGGTTCTGGGTACAGGTGGGCAGGGAGTCAGCCAGAAGGGGGTGACAAACAGACATGGACACAAAGGATTGTGCTATATCTCAATGCAATTTGTCAAAGTGAGCATCGGTATTATAAATTACAGAAAACAGAGAAGTTAAGTGATACATAAGGCTATCCAAGGTTCATTGAAGTTATCTGATGCAAAATTACTTTTACAACAAAACAGAAGAATGAATACTAAAAGCTAACCCAAACCAACTGGGATAAAAATCAATGTTAGCAACTGGGATCAAAAGCAGCCCTACCTAAGGTCAGCTTAATCTTAGAAGCCAGTTTCAATTCTAGTCTATTGTATAGTCCACCTTCCCCCTAGGCCATTGTAAATTTCTCTGTATGGGAGTGACTCAGTCATCTATAGCTCTAAGTATTTACTCTAGTTCCTTCTTAGACCACAACCTTCCTTCTTCCTAGGTCATTGAACACTGGTGGAAGCTAATCTAACTTAGCTATATGTCAAAATCAATCCTTAAAGGCACTTATAATAAAACAATATTGAAGGAGTGCACACAGAGCCATACATCAGACTAACTCAGGGACAGGTTTGGAGCATATGTGGTATGGGAATGCCAAGGTTCCAGGAGACTGTGTCCATGAATTTTTTGCCTCTGCACTACTTCCAGGTTTCTAGGCCTGTCACGCAAGTCACTACTGGAGTGGATGTAGCACCACCCACTCCTCCCACAGCCCCCTAGCATTCCCTTATGCTGGGTCATCAAGCCTCCACAGGATCAAAGGCCTTCCTTCTCATTGATGCCAGATAAGGCCATCCTCTGCTACATATGCGGCTAGAGCCATGGGTCTCTCCATACGTATTCTTTCTTCAATTAATGTTATGTTATACATGATAATGTGATCAGAGAAAAATGTATGCTCATCTTGCAGTATAGAAATAGTTTAAGAGCAATAATAAATGAGTGTTTAGGATATGAATAATAGACAAAAAATAAGACACAAAAAGAATTTTACNCAGTCTAAAGAATGGTGAGACAATTGTCAAAAGAGAGAGTTCCTAAAGATGATGCTTAGTTCCAGGTAAGAGAATACTATCACCAGTTATCCATAATTACCCTCAAACACGTGATGCACATTCATGAAGACACAAATATACATATGTATGAAATAAAATAAATCTTAAAAATAAAATTAGTCATAAAGCCAATTTGTTATGAACAACNTGGGTAAAATGTAGTATGATATACAGGAAATACACAGTTTAAGAACTAAAAATTTCTGATAATCAAGTCCACAGCCACATATACATAAGTGTTTACACTTAGAAATAAAATAGAAAAAGATTTTCCTTGTAAACTATGGTTAGGTGTCACAAGATATTATCTAAGAACTCAAAGAGTATAACATCTTTTATTAGATTCCCCTACACATTTGCGTTGTCCTACCACAGGATTACAACAGCCTCCAATCCAGAGAAACAAAGTAAAACCACAGCAATTCTTGAACTGTGTACTGCAACAGGTCTCAATGCCAGCCCTAAACCCTTACCTCATTATCTACACACATTCATACTACTTAAAATATTCTACCAAATGCTGCATTCCTCCATAAGCATAGAAGTCTTTGAAGTGAACAATGAATAGTGAAATAAGAGTCTCACGTCTCCTCGAGAGGCTGAGAATAATGGACTGATGAATTATGACTGCTGATCCCTGAACAGGTTATTAGTAGCACNTCCTGGAAGGACTGGGAAACACTGAGGAAGAAAGAACGGAAAGACTGTTAGAGGCACTGTAATAAGGGGTGGAAATGCTATTTTCTGAGCATGGCACAGCTGTGACAAGCATACCTACAGTNGTTTGTGCTCGTTCCACACAAATGGAAGATATTGATACTCATGGATCAGATAAGGTTTCCTAATGTTCAACTTGCAGATTTATAAACTAATGTTGGATTCTGNGGTAAAGATAATAATTTGTTTCAGTTTGGTACCAAATAAGTAGCCCATCAGGGTCTATTGCATTGTTCCTGGCTCTATATATTTATGAATATACAGAATGTCATAAAATAAAAAAAAAATCTTACAGTGGTAGGCAGGAAGAAATTTGTGAAAATGGGAATGATAAAAGGGATGAGACTGAGGTAAGAAAGGATGGATCCTAAGAGTAACGAGAGGCACTTTACATGTATGATATTTTCTAAGAATAACCTTAATCAGGAAAAATGTTCATGTGACAATTTTGAGGATAATGTACTCAATCATGACTGTCTGTCATATATGACATTACAATGCCAAATGTCTTAGGAATGAAACATGAAATCTGCAGTGTTCTTATTTTTTGAAACCACCAAACACTACACATTCAGACTAACTATAGCTGGCATATTCTTTTCATAACCTGGGATATTTGACAACTTGTTTTAATGAAAACATTTAACTTAAGGCAATTTCTTTTCTCATGTTTCTTAATATCCTCATGTATTATTGAATCATTCTGTCATAGGTATTACCTACTATAATTTCTCCTCCATACATAACCAACAAAATGGTTGCCATTTCTCTATTAGCACAAAATACTGTCTTTTGCTTCTTTTACTTTTTCTGACACCAGATTATATGTAACCCACCATGGCCCTCAAATAACTATGTAGTCACTCATTATAAGAAGCATAAGACTCAATTAAGAGTGGTTTTGTAACTCTGAACTTCCACCCTCTACCTTCCAAATGTTGATAGTATCATATTATACTTGACATTTTACTTTTAAAACAACGCTGTTGTTGTCACCTGCAGAGAGTTATGATATCTTGGATTGCTCATTGTTGTTAAATTGTTTCTTTCTTTGATTGACCAACAGAAAGTATCCCTTAGGGAGCCATGAAGTAATCATGTTATTGTAGTAAGGATTCCTCTTTAAAGAAAGATGGATTTAAAGATGTAGGAACCCACAAATCTGTTTTTTACTTGTAAGAAATAACAAGTTCCTCATTCCTTCATTCAAGAGAAATAACAGAAGCATAACTCACCCAACTAAGGAGGACTCTGAGTCACACATTCACTTATAAATTCTTTGTTACTAGTTACACCATACCTTCCTACTTTCCAGTTTGTGTCCCCTTGGTCTCCTTTTGTTGTTTTGTTGCTCTAGGTAGAACTTCAAGCACTACAGCAAATATATAGGGAGAGAGTAGGCAGTCTTGTCTTGCCCCTGATTTTTGTGAAACTGCTTAATTTGATGTTGGTTATTGTCTGCCTGTACATTGCTTCTATTGGATTTAGATATGTGCCTTGAATTACTGCCCCTTTTGAGACCTTTTTTCCTTTTTCTTTTGTAATCATTTTTTAAAAATTTATTTACATCCCAAAAGTTACACCACTTCCCTCCCTCAGAGTTCTTCTCATTTTCTCCCTCCCCTTTGTCTCTGAGAGGGTACCATCCTCAGAACTTCCCCTTCCCTAGGTCATCAAGTCTCTGCAGGATTAGGCACATCTCCCACTGAGACCAATCAAGGCAGTCCTCAATCACATATACACCAGGGGCCTCAGACCAGCCCCTGTATGCTATTTGGTTGGTGCCTTAGTATCTAGGAGCTTACAGGGGTCCAGGTTTGTTGACACTGTTGGTCTTACTATGGATTTCCATCCCTTTCAACACTTTCAATGGTGGTGACCTAGCAATAATGCCTAACAATGAGGAGATGGAGCCTGAAAAGACCACCTCAGGTGTTAAAAATGTTCCCCCAGTGGAAAGATGGGCACATCAACCCACCTTCAAAGTTTTTGACTCAGATTGTTTCTGTCTAAAAGAATGCAGAGAACAAAATGGAGCAGAGACTGAAGGAATGGCTAACCAGTGACTGACTCAACTGGAGACCCATCCCATGACAAGGTAAAAATCTCTGACATTATAAGTGATGCTATGTTGTGCTTTCACAATAAAGCCTTTCAAAGCAGACCTCTGATAGGCTCTATCCAGCAGCTGACTGAGAGAGATTCAGATACTCAAAGATAAACATTGGACAGAGGGTGTGGGTCCCTATGGAAGAGTCAGAAGGATTGAAGGCCCTGAAGGTGATAGTAACAGCAAAGGAATACTAATAGTATCAATTAACATGTATTACTGGGAGCTCCCAGAGACTGAGCCATCAAACAAAGATCTCATGGACTGCTCCAAGGCCCCAGGTACATATGAGGGAGAGGGCTGCCTTGTCTGGTCTCAAAGGAGATGATGTACCTAATGATGCATTAGAGTGGGAGTTACCTGTGGGATAAACACCTCCTGAGAAGTAGAAGGGAGGTGTGTGGAGGGAGAAACCTAGTGAGGGGGTTACCTGGAGGGGACCAGCATAAGTGCTAACATATTAAAGAAATCTTTGTTAATGTTTTTAGGCTCCCAAAATCTTCTTGGTTTTTAGGAAATCAACAGAAATAGCAATAGAGGAATGTTCAACAGCATCATATTTAGTGAGTGTTTTAAATGAAGTTTATTTATTCTTTTAGACAAACTCAAACTACCAGA
Organism: Mus pahari; assembly: GCF_900095145.1. Taxonomy (NCBI): domain Eukaryota; kingdom Metazoa; phylum Chordata; class Mammalia; order Rodentia; family Muridae; genus Mus; species Mus pahari. The sequence goes on from NW_018392942.1 coordinate 6,380, forward strand.
CCAAACATTGAATTTAAAATTTAATCACTGAATCTGATTTGGGACAAATAAGTGTACTCAAGGCATTGGGAACCAGGATTTTCATATATTTCACTGAAAAATTGCCTGAGAGCATAAATTTAAACAATTAGAGGTAACACAGTACCATGTGATTGCTATGTTATATATCTAAAACCCTGGGGCATTTATTCTATCAATTGTACTTTATAATCATAATCATCATCTCATTGTTAAATCTGACCATAATCTAATATTCTGATGGATATTTGTGATTTTTAGATTAGATATAAACAATATTGCTTGTGTTTGCTCTAGAAACCTCTTAAAACACTTGTACTTTGAGTAATTTTGTTTACAAATCTAATTTATTAGAAATTATAATGTCTACTCTACCTTGCTTCTTTGGTCAGTTTACCAAGAAAACTTTTTTTCCAGCCCTTTACTCTGAGGTTATGTCTATCTTTGTTGCTGTTATGTTTCTTCTATGCAACAGAATGATGGATCCTGATTTTGCATCCATTCTGTCACCCTATGTCTTCTTTCTTAGGGAACAGAGTGTACTGATTTAGAGAGATGTTAAAGATCAATGATTGACAATTCCTGTTATTTTGTTGTTGGTGGTGGTGGTGGTGGTGGTAGGTATGTATTTATGTGCTTCCCTTTTTTTCTCCCACTTGTATGGAATTAGTGTTTTCTACATTTTATTACGTGAATTTAACTTCCTTGATTCGGAGGGTTGTTTTTGGCTGTTGATGTGTGGTTGGTTTTGTTTTGATTTGTTTTCAAATATTTTCTGTAAGGCTGCATTTGTGAATAAACACTGTTTAAATTTGGTTTTGTCTTGGAATATCTTATTTTCTCCACCTATGGTAATTAAGACCTTTGCTGGGTATATGTGTATTCTTTGAAGCTGCAAGACACCTTTTCCAGCTCTTCCATTAGAATCTCTGTTGAGTTGGGTGTAATTCTGATAAGTCTGCCTTTATGTGTTGACAGGTATTTTTCCCTTGCAGCTTTTTATATTCTTTCTTTGTGTTGCAGATTTTGTGTTTTGGTTATGATGTAGCAGCAGGATTACCTTTTCTGGTCCAATCTATTGGTATTCTGTCAGATTCTTGTATGGTTACAGGCATCTCTTTCTTTAAGTTGGGGGAAATTTTCTTCTATGATGTTGTTGAAAGAATTTTCTGGTGCTTAGAGCCTGAACTCTTTCCCTTCTTCTATTCCTATTATTCTTAGGTTATGTATCTTCATAGTATACCATAGTACCCTGGATGTTTTGTGTCAGGAATAATTTAAATTTTACATAGTGTTGGCTGTGTATAAATTTCTTCCATTGTATATTCTATTATTGAGATTCTTTCTTCCATTTGGTGATGCTTGCATTTGTTGTTCCTGTTCGCTTTGCAAGGTTTCCCATATCCACAATTCCTCAGATTGTGTTTACTTTATTGCTTCTACTTCAATTTTCAGGTTCAACAGGTTTATCGATTTCCTTCCCCCTGTTTAATCGAATTTTCCAGTATTTCTTTAAGGGATTTATTAACCTCTTCTTTAAAGGGCTCTATTGTTTGATATATTTCCCTTTATTTCCTTGTGGGATTTATTCAGTTCCTTAGGAGGGATATACCATTTTTGGTTGTGTTAGGATATCCAAAGCTTGCTATAGTGGGGTAGCTTTGCTCTGAACACGCTGAGTTGCCCTCTTTCTTGTTGTTTGTGTTCTTCCACTGGTCTTGAGTAATCTGGTTGTTTCTAGATGTTCCTACCATAGCAGGTATCCAGAATGGAAGGCTTAATCTGAATATCCCCCATTAAGCAGAAATCCTATGGGCAGACTTAAACTGTTCATTCTTTGTATAGAAGGCCTGGATGATCATGGTTCAGCACATCTGATGGAGGCCAGCAGAGAAGGAGCCAGAAAATGGAGTTCTGAAAACAGCCCACAGTTGTCTCAGGACAGTTTAGCATGTACCTGGGGAGAAGCAGGAGAATGTGGATTAAGAGATATGACCTGGGGGTCCCTTGTTCTATGGGCCTGATGCAAAATATCTTGTTTGTTTCTTTGTTTGTTTGTTTGTTTTTTGTGAGACAGAGTTTCTCTGTATAGCCCTGGCTGTCCTGGAACTCACTTTGTAGACCAGGCCAGCCTCGAACTCAGAAATCTGCCTGCCTCTGCCTCCCAAGTGCTGAAAATATCTTATTTTTAATATATAACTTTAGCTAAACATTTTCCTGGGCAGTATTATATTAATCAATCATGCAAACAAAATGAAATCATTTTCCTTTAAATATATGGCTAAAGTATTTAGTAAAATGACCTAAACTTTAGTCTAAAATATTATTAAAGTTTTGATATTATTGTAAGCTTTATCTTTGTGAATTGATATGAGAATAATTTGTGGAAAGAAGATGAACATGAAGATTCTGATTGAATTTTGTAAGAGGGCACAAGATAACAACTTTAATACCACATCTAAATCAAAACACAATTTATAATGACAAAGTAGAGTTCATTCCGGATGAACAAATGTGATAAGAAGAAGCTTAATTTGAATATATGCCCAAATATGGTATAGTTAAGTTTTCAGATAGATGTTTTCTCAATTTACTGAGGAACTGCTCTATTGAAATCAATAGTGGTTGTTTACTCATTCGTATTCCCACTAGCAATGGAGAGGTATTTCTCTTGCTCCAAATTCTAGTGAACAAGGGTTGTCATTTGTGTTATTAATACTGCCCATTCTGATGGCGGTAAGATAAAATATCAAAGTCATTTTAATTTGCATTTACCTGATAGATAAGGATGTTGAACATTTATTTTGGAGTTTCTAAGCTACTCAAGATTCCTCTATGGAAAATTTCCCATTTAGATAAGTACCTCATATTTTAAATGGATTATTTAGTTTTTGTTATCTAGTTCCTTGTGTTTTTTTCATATTTTGATATTATTCCTCTAACAGATGTGGAGTAGGTCAAAATATTTTACTCTTATGAAGGGTTATCTATAATTCATGGTGTCTTTTGCCTTGTAGAAGCTTTTAAGTTTTATTAATAACATTTATTGATGATCTTAGTGCTTATCTTATCAGGTTTTCTTTCCTAAAATGATTTTCTGTGCCACTGTATTCAAAGCTTTTCCATAATTTTACTTCTATCAATTTTACTTCTTTCAATCAGATTCTAGTTTAATGTTAAGTACTTTCATCAACTTTGTCAAGATTTTTATGCTAAGCAATAAATGTGGATCTATTTGCATTCCTCTATAGCCAGATATCCAGTGTGACAGCTCTATTTGTTGAAGATGCTGCCATTTTTTTCTTTTTCTTTTTGGTTTATATTTTCTACCAACAATCAGGTGTCCACATGTGTTTGCATTTATGTTTGAGACTTCTATTCTATTGATCAAGCTGTCTTTTATTAAATCCCAAAACCATGCAGATTTTATTACTCTGTCTCTTGAGTACAACTTGTAATCAAGGATGGTGATATCGCTAGCAGTATTTTGATAGTTCAAAATTGTTTTAACTATTCTTTTTTGTTTGTTTGTTTGTTTGTTTTTGTAGTTCTTGGTTGATTGGTTGATTACCTGGTTGACTTTGTTGTGTTTTGTTCTGCTTTGTTGTTGTTGTTGTTGTTGTTGTTGATATTGTTTTTGTATGACATTGGAAATTATCTTTTTAAGTTTTTTGAGAAATTGGGTTGAGATTACGATGGGGATTGCATCAAATCGATAGAATTTTTTTATTGAATGGGTATTATTACTATGTTAATTACTCTGATCTTTAAGCAAGATAGATCTTTCAATTTTCTGATAGCTTCTTCAATTTTTTTGAAAGGATTAAAAATTTTTATTATACAACCCTTTTACTTGCTTTGTTAGAGTTACCCAAAGACATTTTATATAATTTGAAGCTAAGAAAAAAAAAAGTAGCTTCATTCATTTCCATCCATTAGCCAATTGGCCAATTGTAAGTGAATGACTACTGAATATTTTGAGTTAATCCTGTATCTGTACACTTTATTGAAAATGTTTATCTTTGGTGGGTGTTTCCATTTAAAACTACTTATATATACTCTCATATTATTTGCAGATAATGATAGCTTGACTTCTCCCTTTACATTTTGTATACCCTGATCTTCTTCAGTTGTATTTATTCTGTAACAAAAACTTCAAGTATAAAAGGAACTCAATATGGAGAAAATTGACAGCCTTCTTTTGTTCATGATTTTAGTGAAATTGCTTTGGATTTTTACTGCTTTTAATTTGGTGTTGCCTATATCCTTTCTGTAAATTATGATTAGATGTGTCTCCTATATCCCTAATTATTCTAGTGCTTTTATCATGAAAAGGTATTCAATTCTGCCAAGGGTCTTTTCTGCATCTTATTAGATGGATATACATACCTTCAACTTCTTTACAGTTTGGATCACAGTGACTGATCCCTGTATATTTACAACAACACCCACTTAAATATAATGGATAATACTTTTAATGTGTTATGGATTCATTTTGCAGATGTTTTATTTAGTATGTTCTCACAAATTTCCATAAAAAAATTGTCTATAATTATTTTTTTATTAAGTTTTTATATGGTTTGAGTATAATCTTACCTATGTCCACATAAAATGAATTTGGTGATGTTCCTTCTTTTCCTAATTTGGGGAATAAAGTGAGGAGTATTGGCTTTAAGTCTTTTTGGAAAATATTTTAGAATTTTGCACTATTTATTATAGTCGAGCACAATTTATTATTTAGAGACTCAAAATAACTGTTTGTGTCTTACTAGGAGTATAGGAATATTTAAGTTGTTTACCGGATCTGATTTAACATTGGTAAGTGGTTCATACTGAGAAAAATATCTATAGTTTTAGAGTTTCCAATTTGGTATAGTTAAGGTATTTGAGATGTGCCCTTATTATTTTTGTATTTTTAAATGTCTGTTGCTATAACTCCCTTTTCATTTCTGACTTTGTTAACTTCCATTTCTCTCTCAGTCTTTTCATTTGTCTAGATGAACCTTTGTCTATCTTGTTTTTATTTTCATGTTCAAAGAAACAACTTTCATTTATTATTTGTATTTTTCGATTTATTTGTATTGCATTGATTTCAGCATGAAACTTGATCATTTTCTGCCATCTGTTCTTCTTGTGTGTGCTTACTTGTTTTTAGTCTGTCTTTCAGGTGTCTCCCATGGATATCAACAGCCTTGGCATATCAAGTAGTAGTAGGACTGGGCACATCTTCTAAGGAGGCCAAACAAAGCCATCCATTTAGAAGCAATGGATACAAAGTCCCGGCAACAAAGCCAAGACAGCCCTTTATCCTGTTATATGACCCATGAGGATCAAGCTTTACATATGTTACAAATGAGTAAGGAATGTAGTTCTATGCCATGCATGCTTTCTGGTTTGTGGTTCAGTCACTGTGAACACCTATGTGCCTAGGTTAGCTGATTCTGTAGATTTTCTTGTAGTGGCCTTGTATTCTCTGGCTCTTTCAGTCATTCTGCCCCCCCCAGAAAAATAAAGATGTTTTCTTTATTTACAAAAATTCTTTATTTGCAAAATTTAT
>NW_018392942.1:16906-20669 GCF_900095145.1 Mus pahari
ATATATTAGTTATGGAGGAAGACAAAGGGCCCCACAATGGAAAAGGCTATTGGTTTCTATCAGAAGTCCATCTGCTTCAAAACGCATCTAATTTGATTAACACTGTAAGAGTCATCTTCTCTTGTATAACTGGATATGTCTTTCTAGGAAGATCATCTTTGAACATCATGTGGTCCAGAGATGTGTAGGATTCCTAGTGAATTTTCTTGCTATTTGTTTNGATAGATCCTTCCTGTACTCTAGAAAATGGCCAACTGTGCAGAAAGTACCTTTTAACAGACAGTTTGGTTTTTCACTGTGAAACAGACCAAGTGTTTGGTATCTTTAGCAGCAGCATCCTAAGATCAACTTCTGATGGAAATCTATAGCTTGTTCTCTTGTGGGGCCCTCCATGTCTTCCTCCATGTCTACCAGTTCATACATAAGAACTCTGCATTTGATAATGAGATTTTCCTTTAATAACTATTGACTCCTCATAATCATGTCATCTAATATGGCACTTCCATTTAAACATATTTTTAAATGAATCTAGGTTCTTTTAGTGTTTAATATACTCAGAAAATAGGTAGTTTCAATTGCCCCTTTTCTACAGTTTTTCTTTTGCTAAGCCTGAACTTAACNTTTTACTGTCTCCTACTCACATAGGTGATTCACATCTAAACCTAGTATATGGTATTCCTCTCTGCTTCATTCATGTCACTTGTCCTTGTGATCTGCTACCTTTAGGCCTCTTTCATCAACCATCTTCTAGTGATCTCTTTTTAAATTCGTACCCTTAACATGCACTCCAATTAAAGAAAAACAAACAAACAAACAAAACCCTCTAAACATTGAAAGAAAGGATTGGCATATGTTAAAAAACATATACAATTATTTATCTAGGTCTAATTCAGATCACTTAATATACTTTCTCCAATTTCATCCACTTTCCTGTGAATTTCATNATTTTATTTTTCATTACAAACGAATCAAAGAATTTCATATATGTCCTATAATTTAAGTATCTATAAATCTACTGGTGGACATCAAGAGTGGCTACATAAACTATCCCTTTTAACTAGTAAGGTTATCTACAGGAGGATACAGAGTATTTANAGCACACTCAGGAGTGGCATATCTGAGATATGAGAAAGTTATATTTTTAAATTTACTACAACATTCCACACTGGAGTATCTATATCAGTTTATATACCCTGCAATTATGAATAAGTATTCCCCTTTCCAAATATCCTCACCAGTTCTGATTGTCATTTATTTCCTACATATTAGTTATTCTGCTAAAGTTACAGGGAATCTTAATACGGTTTTAAATTTCTTTTTNATTATAACTGAGAATGATGAACACATGAAAAAGTATTTATCAGTAANTTGTATTTATTTTGGAAAACCTCCACTGAAGAGTGTTTCTTCAGTTTATTTTATGTTCTAGATATTAATCCTCTCTCAGATGTATGTTAGTGAGAGACAATCATTAAACCTTTATTTCTTGAGTTCCTTCCTCCCCAGAGTATATTAGGCAGTGACTAGCCAATCTAGCGAAGATTATATCATGCTGGTTATACTCCATTCAAAACTGTCTTTTGTAAGTGTAAATAGAATTTAATCTGGGTATTATATAAATGATATTTAATAGATTTAAATGTACAATATTTCAAAATCTCTAGCAGAGCCATATGTAAAAGAATTAGTATATTCTAGTTAGGCAGTATGAAAGATACCCAATTCAGATATTTTATTTACAAGCTATATTGAGTAGGTTTTGGTTTTTATTAACTTACATCCCACCCGTATGTCCATTGTTATTTGTTAATCCTGGCTCATGATCTATCTCTTCTCAATGGCAGCCTCCTCCCTTTGTCTCTTTTTTTCTTATCCCTGGTCTCTCTTGAGACTCCTCACTTAGTTATCAAGTCCTACATTTCNATCCATACTGAATAGTCACAGGCTGTAACTGTTTATTAACCAACTAACTTTAAACTGGGGAGCAGAGTCTTCAGAGCATCACTTTGTATAGATGAGGATCTCCTTACCAGAGGCAACCAGACCTTGTGGGACAGTATTTAACATTTGAATAAGTAAAAGCACAAGAAAACCCACCAGTTCTGTTGGCAAAGACTTTAATACCAGTACCTGAAGACAGAACATGTGCATATCTATGAGTTCAGCAAAGTCTACAGAACAAGTGCTAGGACACCCAAGAATACACAGAGAAATTCTATCTTAATGCCTCATACAAAAAAGAAAATGTCTGTAAAATCAGCTTGTAAACTTATGATTACTGGAAATGTACAAATCTAATGAGAAGTTTCACACTTAATTGGAAATACCCAAATGTTTTTATTTTTTAAAAAAAATATTTTTATTAGATATTTTATTCATTTACATTTCAAATGCTATTCCCTTTCCTAGTTTCCTCTCTGAAAGTCCCCTACACCCTCCCCTCACCCTGCTCCCAAACATACCCACTCCTGCTTCCTGGCCCTGGCATTCCCTTGTACTGGGGCATATAATCTTCACAAGACCAAGGGCCTCTCCTCCCACTGATGGCTGACTAGACCATCCTCTCCTACATATGCNACTATATTGGACTAATCAATACCCAAATGTTTATACCATTAAAATAAATGTCAATTGCTGATAGCCAGTGTTGACTGTTCTTTCTTGTTGGTTGTCCTTGAAGAAGTGGATGGGTAAGAGTGTTCTTGGGGCTAATACATGGTCTTATAAGATATTTATGGTTGCTGTATAATNGTAAAACTTTTAGCTATCTTAAGTCTAAGTTACTATGTTTCAGTAGATTTTCTGACTTCTGAGTTCCTCTGACAAAAGAATGCTCAGCACCTTATCTTAAAACAGCAGAGGATTAAGTGAAGTCNCATCTGTTTTATCTATCCTCCTATGTAAAGTTGCAGGAAGAAAAAGGGATACTTTGAAAAGTGATTTTAGCCTTTATTTCTAAATTCTTTCTAAAAAGTTTCCAATGAACATTCTCTANGAGAAGAGAGAAAAGGACATTCAAGAAAAGAGGGTCTCCAGTGTTCTTCTGGAGAAGCATCACAGCTTCTGGGAAGGATCACGTTTCTTGTTCCAATCATCTGGCACCTTTCCTGCCCAAGGAGGTGTGTCTGTCCAGGAGGAGTCTCCGGGCCCAAACCTTCATCCAGCACCTTTCCTGCCCTAGGAGGGGTGTCTGCCTGGGAGCAATCTCAAGGCCAGAACTGGTAGGAGAGCCATCTTTGCTCCTGTGCACTGAAAGTGAGAGGGCGGTCTGCAGAAGTGACACAGCTTCTGGGAGGGGTCACATATCTGGCTCCAGTCACCATGCACCTATCTTGCCCTAGGAGGGGCGTCTGCCTGGGAGGAGACTCAAGGCCTGAGCTGGAAGGAGAGACATCTTTGCTCTGGTGCTCTGCTGGAGAAGCAACACAACTTCTGGGAAGGATCCTGTTTCTGGTTCCAATCATCCGGCACCTTTCCAGCCCAAGGAGGGGTGTCTGCCTGGGAGGAGTCTCAAGGCCTGAGAAGGAATGTGAGCCATCTTTGCTCCTGTGCACTGCCAGGGAGAGGGCGGATTGGAGAGGCATCACAGCTTCTGGGAATGATCCCGTTTCTGGTTCCAGTCATTCAGCACCTTTCCAGCCCGAGGAGGTTTGTCTGCACTGGAGGAGTCTCCTGGCCTGAACCAGATCCCGTTTCTCGTTCCAGTCATCCAGCACCTTTTCTACCTGGGAGGAGTCTCAAGGCCTGAGCCAGAAGGAGAGCC
>NW_018392943.1:0-1611 GCF_900095145.1 Mus pahari
AGTAGGCTTCATTCCAGGGATACAGGGATGGTTAAATATACAGAAATCCATAAATGTAATCCATTATATAAACAAACTCAAAGACAAAAACCACATGATCATCTTGTTAGATGCTGAGAAAGCATTTGATAAAATTCAACACCCATTTATGATAAAAGTCTTGGAAAGATCAGGAATTCAAGGCCCATACCTAAACATAATAAAAGCAATATACAACAAACCAGTAACCAACATCAAACTAAATGGAGAGAAACTTGAAGCTATCCCACTAAAATCAGGGACTAGACAAGGCTGCCCACTTTATCCCTACCTATTCATTATACTACTTAAACTCCTAGCCAGAGCAATTAGACAACAAAAGGAGATCAAGGGGATCCAAATTAGAAAGAAAGAAGTCAAAATATCACTATTTGCAGATGATATGATAGTATTTATAAACAACTCTAAAAATTCCATCAGGCAACCCCTAACCTGATAAACACCTTCAGTGAAGTAAATGGCTATAAAATTAACTCAAACAAATCAGTGACCTTTATACACACAAAGGATAAACAGGCTGAGAAAGAAATTAGGGAAACAACACCCTTCATAATAGTCACAAATAATATAAAATACCTCGGTGTGATTCTAAATAAGCAAGTGAAAGATCAGCATGATAAGAACTTCAAACATCTGAAGAAGAAATTGAAGCAGATCTCAGAAGATGCAAACATCTCCCATGCTCATGGATTGGCAGGATTAATAGAGTAAAAATGGCAATCTTGCTGAAAGCAATCTACAGATTCAATGCAATCCCCATCAAAATTCCAACTCAGTTCTTCACAGAGTTAGGAAGAGCAATTTGTAAATTCATCTAGAATAACAAAAAACCTAGATAGCAAAAACTATTCTCAACAATAAAAGAATCTCTGGTGGAATCACCAAGCCTGACCTCAAACTGTACTACAGAGCAATTGTGATAATAACTGCACGGCACTGGTACAGCAACAGACAGATAGATCAATAGAATAGAATTAAAGACCCAGAAATGAACCCACACACCTATGGTCACTTGATCTTTGTCAAAGGAGATAAAACCATCCAGTGGAAAAAGAAACCGTTTTCAACAAATGGTGCTGACTCAACTGGCAGTTATGATTGATCCATTCGTATCTCCTTGTACAAAGCTCAAGTCTAAGTGGATTAAGGAACTCCACATAAAGCCGGGTGGCGGTAGGTAGCACACACCTTTAATCCCGGCACTTGCAAAGGCAGGCAGATTTCTGAGTTTGAGGCCAGCCTGCTCTACAGAGTGAGTTCCAGGATAGCCAGGGCTATACAGAGAAACACTGTCTCAAAAAACAAAAACAAAAACAAAACACAACAAAACAAAACAAACAAAAAAGGAACTCCACATAAAACCAGAGATACTGAAACTTATAGATGAGAAAGTTGGGAAAAGCCTCAAAGATATAGGCACAGGGGAAATTTTCTGAACAGATCAGCAATGGCTTGTGCTGTAAGATCGAGAAACAACAAATGGGACCTCATAAAATTGCAAAGCTTCTGTAAGGCAAAAGACACTGTCAGTAAGACAAAAAGGCCACCAACAGATTGGGAAAGGATCTTTAC
>NW_018392943.1:1721-3549 GCF_900095145.1 Mus pahari
GCAAATCAAAACAACCCTGAGATTCCATCTCACACCAGTCAGAATGGCTAAGATCAAAAATTCAGGTGACAGAAGGTGCTGGCGAGGATGTGGTGAAAGAGGAACACTCCTCCATTGCTGGTAGGATTGCAAGCTGGTACAACCACTCTGGAAATCAGTCTGGTGGTTCCTCAGAAAATTGGACATAGTATGCTGCAGACCGACCTCAGTCAGCCCCCCTCAATCCGGGGAAGAAATCTCGGGGTTCTGGTTACAGACGAGCAAGGACTTGGCATGGACAGATAACAAATAGAAATGGACACAAGGGAGTGTGTATCTGAACGTATTTTTTTCCAAGCAAATACCAGACTTTTAAATCAGAAGAGAAACAAGAAAGCTAGGAGAATACATCCGCCAAAGTACATCAACACAAAACAAACAAAATGCATACATAAAAAGATGGCGGGAGTCAGGCCATGTTTACAACTGAGAATAGGAACAGCCCTTAATTAAGATCAGCTAAACACAGGAGCCAGATAAATGCTCTGATGTAATGCTAGTCTGTTGTTAAACCTACCACAGGGGTCCTTTAGTAAATACCTGATTATTATATTCCTCTGGGCCTAGTGAAAAACCTGCACCAGGTGAATTCCATTCTACTAACTCTTTCATGAATAATACTACCACAACCTATTTCCAGGGCCATCGTGTATTCCTGTGTATGGGTGTGACTCAGCTATTGTTCTAAGTAATTACTATGTAGACTAGCCCTGAGCTTTCTAGCTCTTATTCAAGATTGTAATTTCTGATTATTTTCACTGTCTCTACTAGAGGTAAAATTTAATGTTACTGAATAGGTAACATTCTTACTGAATTCCAAGCTCAGAGTTGTCTCAAGGACTTTCTAAGACATTGGAACACTGGTGGAGGCTTAGCCATATGTCAAAATCAATCCTTAAAGGCACTTATAACAAAACAATACTGAAAGAGAGCACATGGATCCATACACCAGACTATCGCGGGGACAGGTTTTGAGTATATGTACTATGGGAATGCCAAGGTTCCAGGAGGCTAAGTTTCCCTGTAACTCTTTGTCTCAGGACTGCTTCCAGGATTCTAAACCTGTGATGTGAGTCATTCTACTGGAGTGGATATAGCAATAGTACTACCAGAGGATCCAGCAATACCTCTCCTGGGCATATACCCAGAAGATGTTCCAACTGGTCATAAGGACACATGCTCCACTATGTTCATAGCAGCCTTATTTATAAAAGCCAGAAGCTGGAAAGAACCCAGATGTCCCTCAACAGAGGAATGGATACAGAAAATGTGGTACATTGACACAATGGAGTACTACTCAGCTATTAAAAACAATAAATTTATGAAATTCTTAGGCAAATGGATGGATCTGGAGGATATCATCCCGAGTGAGGTAACCCAATCACAAAAGAACTCACATGATATGTACTCACTGATAAGTGGATATTAGCCCAGAAATTTAGAATAGCCAAGATACAATTTGCAAAACACATGAAACTCAAGAAGAAAGAAGACCAAAGTGTAGATACTTCGTATCTCCTTGGAATGGGGAATAAAATACCCATGGATGGAGTTACAGAGACAAAGTTTGGAGCTGAGATGAAAGGATGGACCATCCAGAGACTGCCCCACTGGGGATCCATCCCATAAACAGCCACCAAAACCAGAAACTATTGCTTATGACAGCAAGATTTTGCTGACAGGACCCTGATATAACTGTCTCTTGTGAGGCTATGCCAGTGCTTGGCAAATAAAGAAGTAGATGCTCACAGTCATCTATTGGATAGAACACAGGGCCCCCAATGGAGGA
>NW_018392943.1:4084-13850 GCF_900095145.1 Mus pahari
AAAGGAAAGGAAAGGAAAGGAAAGGAAAGAAAACCATTCTCATACGCATAACGAATAGTATCATTTGGGTAGAGTATATTCGTTTAACCACTCATACTTTAAGCACAAATGTAAAGATTTCTTTGCTATCTAATTGCATATTTGTTTGTTTGTTTAAGTGTGCTGCTCAGTTTCTCTATCTACAACTGCAAACAACTTCTATCTTTCTCAAAATACTGATAAGAAAAAAGAAAATAGAGTTTGTGACATATACTAGTAGGATTTAATGTGGGAAGAGAACTCACAAAGTGTTAAGGAGAACTAGAAAGCCAAGCAGGTTAAAAGCTATATCAGAAAGGGGAAGAGCTGAGATGCAGAAGCTCAATTCCTCAAGGACATAAAACCACCACTGAAAGCTAGGAAAAACCTAATATTGCTCCTCTTTTTCACAATTCCAGTGTCACACAAGTAGTACTCCATTTAAGAAACTTCATTGTCAGTTTCCTTTAAACAAAAACACTTAGAAAATCAATGTAAAATGTACCCACAGTTTAGACATCATGTTTCTCTTTCTTTCCAATCTCCTCTTGCATAATTTCTTCCCACATTTCAGATGAAAGGCTTACCTCTCACCTCCCTTAAATGTTCACTCTCTCTTTCCCCTTCTAAGTATTCCCTCTGCCTCTTCCCCAGGGAACATCCCATGAGGCCACATTTCCTCTAAGTGTCCTATGTAGTAGGAGCCAAATACTTGAGCTTTGTAGTTAATTTTCCAACAGAGGATTCCATTGCATTCTTAAAATCATAACATCTGTGTTTACAGAAAGAAGACAAAGGTTTTGAAAAGCCATTGAAGTGGCAACACCCTAAACCTTAGAAAAGCTGTTTCCTTTGTTTAAGATTGATGACTCCTGCTCAGAGAATGATAAGCTAATTTTATTAAGCACTGTTGAATCACAAACAAAATTCCTAATCAATCTAGATAGAAAATTCTCAAAAAGGCATTTTTGTGTCTGTCTGGAATCTGTGTTAAAGTATCTCAAAGACTTCCAAATTTACAAAAAAAAAAAAAATTAAAAGTTGTCAGGGATAAATATACCTTTATTGACTATTAAGGAGCATGGATTTCCTACATTAGAGTATACCAACTAGTTACTTGAATGGAATTGATACCCTATATGTGGGAAAAACATAGTTGCTAATCCTTTTATAAATCTAGATAATATATCTTAATATATTTATTAAAACTCAAACAAAAGAATGATTCTCATAACCAAATAATAAAATCTTTGAAAGGGAGTTTGGCCCCTGGTATAGGTACATGATACACACAGACACCAAATTCTTAGCACAAGGGAGCTTTATTACCCTGGGGCAGGGAGCAATGGGCATCGAATGCAGCAGGAATAAGGAAGAAAATCAGGAGGGCAAATGAGGGTGTTTTTGCAGGAGTGGGATTTTAGGGAGAAAAGGGAGAAATCTGTGACAGAGTGAGTTGGTAAGTCCTGACTGGACATATTAGTAAAATGATTAATTTTGATTATTAGATCTTGGAGTTTTCTTCAGGAATGAGTTAGTGGAAAATGAATATAGGTTAGCTTTAGGAATATAACACGTTTTAGCAAGGGTGAAGAAAAAGGTTAAAAGTGCAAAACCTGTGTACAACAGTTATTATGCTCTACCATGTGTTAACCTGTGTACAACAGTGTGGGCTTGCTTGAGCCCCTTCATTCCCATATTTTGTTTTGCTATTGGGGTGATGGGTGATGGGTAAGTGGAAATCATTCTCTCTGGTTACTTCCTACTGACATGGAGGCATCCTTGTTGAGGACCTAAGGAAACTGGCATGTTAATAAATTTTGGGGGGCTGGTGAGATGGCTCAGTGGGTAAGAGCACCCGACTGCTCTTCCAAAGGTCCGGAGTTCAAATCCCAGCAACCACATGGTGGCTCATAACCATCCATAACAAGAACTGACGCCCTCTTCTGGAGTGTCTGAAGATAGCTACAGTGTACTTACATATAATAAATAAATAAATCTTTAAAAATAAATAGATAGATAGATAGATAAATAAATAAATTTTGGGAGGGGCAGGTTATATCACTAGATGGTCGGGTTCTGCTGGAACATCTGAGGCTAGGGAAGATAAATTTGTGAAGCTGGTCCCAAATGTAGGAACAGAGGAAACAGCTGGGGCCGGAACTAGGGATGGAGTTGCTGGAGCAGTCTGCATTGATTTGAAATCTGTGGGAAGAGATAGATTAGAGACTATGTTACAATTAAGAAGTTTTGGGGGAAATTATCTTAGATATACTTTTGAAACTTTTTAAGTTGTGGTTTTGGTAGTTGGGGGAGCCCCAAAAGCAGGGAAGGGGAAAATATTTTAATCTCACAAATAGGTGCGCTGGCCGGGAAGTTCCCCATGGCACACAGCACTACTCATCTGAGGGTCTTAAAGCTGGCAAAACTAGTCTAGGTATTTGTGTTTTTATGTTTGTAACACTGCGTTAAACTCAATTTTTTTCCCTGTCTGAGAGCTGAACTGTCTGAGCTTTCTGTGTGAGATCTGCAAAGCGGAACGGAGCAAGCCTCTGAAGAGGTAAAAGTGGAACTCTTCCAGCCGTGCAGAGATGATTTATTTGTGTGGAACCTGGTGGCTTGTGTTGTCATGGTGATTCCTCTAGGTTTGAGACCTGCTGAGGAATCCGAGTGTCAGAAGTTTTCTATGTGGTCAGATTCAGTGAGTACTTGCGCAGTGGCGCAAAAGCTTGTGATTGATGTGGCGGCTAATTTGTCTGTTAGAAACTTTCTGTGAGTTCTACAGAGTGTTAACAAAACATATGTAAAGATAAATGACTTATATTGCCATGGTGACTTTCCCAAGTCTGAGTAAACATTTGTACTGAGGGTGTGTGCGCGCCACCTTCTGGTTTGTTCTTGTTATTACAGGCGGCTGTAGTTTTGTTTGTTTATTTTTTATGGTTTTGGTTTTTGTTACTGGCTGTCTCTTGAGAGTGGCACTACATCCATCTTCTATGAGCGCCACCTTCTGGTTGGTTCTTGTTACTACAGGATGAATTTTTTTTCTGGTTTTGGTTGATTTTTTTTGTTTCTGGTTGTGTCTTTATCTGTTCACTGATTCTAAATGGTGTCACATCCTTCCAGGTACAAGGCCATGAATTTGTTTCCGTGGCCATTTGCGGTTAGGATAGATGTATCTGGGAGCTGTGGCTACAGCGGGGCCATGAGATGTCCTGAGCCTGGTGTGGGTGGGCATGGGCTCAGGGAGCAGAGAGAGACATCCACCAATATGGTTCTTTTCTTGTGGATGTGCACCACTTTCTGGTTATTTCTCATTTCTACCTGATACAGAAAAAAAGGGTGGACTTGTGTTTTGGGTGACATAGATAAATCTTTTTCATGAGTGCTACTTTCTGGCTGCTTCTTGTTTCTGCTCAAAAGCCAGGGAAAGTTTTGTTTGTGTTTTTATATATTGTGTCTGTGTGTCTCATTACGAGATGACTTTAACAAGATGAGTTTGACAGGTGACTTTGATGGGCAGAAGGATATACCAAACAATGCCTTGGAATGTGCTGTTTAAAAAGAGTCTTGTAGCATCACAAGATGACATACAGGAGTTGTAGAACTCATAGCAAGATTGTGTTCTTGTGGACAACCTCTAAGTAACTCTTCCTGAAAACACTGATTAATTCTTTGTCTTTAGCTGAAACCATGGAGAACTAAGAAGATGCACAAAAGGAAGCCCATAAGATTTAGCTAGCCTGATGACATAATGACCTTTGAGGGGACCACTGCCTAATGTGGCTGCTAGAAGCTTCTATGTCATCCACACCCAGCAGGCTTCTCTTGTTCTCTTCTGCCCTGCCTGGGTCTTACAGCACAACTCCCAGGTCTAGCGTGGCTGTGTAGGGAGGTGTGACACAGTCCCTGCCGGGAGCATTGTCAAGCCGTTGATTTCATGATCCCTGCATGTGCTGATGGTTGTTCTTGCCCAGAGTCGATTTGCTGCCTTCACTACTCTACTTCCAATCTTTCTTTCTGGGAATACACCACTGCCCCAAGCCTCCCCACATAGGAAGGCTATTTTCATTCAAACCACCACAATTGGCAAGAGAATCTATGAAGTACAATTCAGAGAGTTAAATGAGAGGTATTGAGATGTATGTAGTTCCTGCTTCCTGGGTAAAGACCAGAAACTTAATTCAATCATAGTTCAAAGGTTTATTGATTAGTGCTGACATAACAACAGGCTCTGAAGCAAACTTCATTAGTACTGGGAAGGATTTTTAAAGGAGAAAAGGACAAGAAGACCTTGAGTATTTACCCAAGCAAGCCAAGAGAAGTTTTGTTCTGCCAAGATTATGTCATCAATGTGACCTGAATCTCTGCAGAAGCAGGTTAAGGAACTTAAAAGGCAGTTAGTTATAAAATAACAAGTAGACCGCCATAGGTGTACGCTTCCAGGAAGGTGGCCTTTCTGATTCTGGTTACTAGGAATTTATCTTCTAGAAACTTGAGTCACAGACAAATCACTAGTAGCTGTCAAGGTGGATGTGTAGCATAAAATGAAGATTTATTAAGAAAAAAGACATCATTTTCACCACTGGCTCTAGAGAACATCAATATAAAAATTTATTCATGTTTAAATAGGGTTGATTACTGATCTCAACTGTTTTGAATATATAGAACTACCTTCAAGTTTATATTTAGAAGACAACAAAAGGAAATTTGAAATCTTGAGCCTTCAACTGTGTTAGAAATAGTGCTTCAGTAGGGCTAGACTTCACCAGAATGCGGTCTTGGAGTTTGATTGCTGTGAAGGGACAGACCAAGTCAACTCTTACAAAAGCAAATATTTAATTGGGGCTCACTTACAGTTTCAGAGGTCTCATCCACTGTCATCATGGTGGGAAGCATGGCAGCCTGC
Organism: Mus pahari; assembly: GCF_900095145.1. Taxonomy (NCBI): domain Eukaryota; kingdom Metazoa; phylum Chordata; class Mammalia; order Rodentia; family Muridae; genus Mus; species Mus pahari. The sequence continues at coordinate 9,012 of NW_018392943.1, forward strand.
AACAGACATAGTGCTGGAGGAGCCAAGAACTTTACATCTTCATCTGCAGGCAGCCAGGATGAGGCTTTCTTCTACACTTGGTGGAGCCTGAGAACTAGGAGTGCTGGAAGCCTGCTTATGTCGTGACACACTTCATCTAGCAAGGCCACACCTATTCCAGCATGTCCAGACCTCCTAATAATGCCACTTCCCATGGCACTTTTCAAGCCACCACATTCCACTCCCTGGCCCCCACAGACTTGTTCAAACTCATTAGTAAAATCAGGGCCTGGCATAATGCAAAATACATTTTGTCCAACTTAAAGAATCTCCATAGGGTATAACAGTCTCAAAAATGTTAAATGCTTGTCCCTCCTGTGGGCCTGTAAGCCTATGCCAATACTCCTGGCAGACCAGCACTCTCCTGGCAGGATCTGTCCACAGAGGCAACTAAACCCACCAACCAAAGAGTACACATGGAGGGGCCCATGGCTCCAGCCCATATGTAGCAGAGGATGGTTTGTCAGACATCAATGGGAGGAGAGGCCTTTGGTCCTGTGAAGGCTCCATGACCCAGTGTAGGGGAAGGTCAGGACAGGGAAGTGTGCATGGATGGGTTGGTGAACTTGGAGAAGGGGGATGGATAGGGGATTTTCAGAGGGGAAATAAAGAAAGGGGATAACATTTGAAATATAAATAAAAAATATCTAATAAAAATATTTCAACAACGACAAAAAAAAAAAAAAACCCTATGTCATGTCTGAAAACAGTATTTAGTTGCCAATATACACAGTCAGTCATGGCCTGAGTTGTTTGGACACAGCTGGGTTTAAGTGAAGATATCCTTATTTCTTTTGAAATCATCTTTGTTTACAAATTGCCTTCAAATCCCTTTATCTTTCCAACTGACGAATATAATGCTGCATTCTCTTTCAAGGGCTCTGTCCTTCATGCAAGGCTTTCCTTTGAAAGAGGCTGTACTAGCATCGCCTTTGCAGGGAATATGGGAATCAAGTATATCAGCCACACATTCCAAGTACCTAGAGCATTCCATACATCAAAGAGAATCAATCAATTCTGCTGTCGTGACCCATTTCAAAAGTTCCTTCTCTGGTTGCATTTAGACTCACCAGTACAAGGTGTGAAAAATGTTGAGTTTTTAGTTCTGGAATTGCAGCTGCAGACAGATTCAACAGAAGAAGATATAAAAACCACAAAATCAAAAACTCTGGATACACAGACCTGACCCTCCCCCAGCCCCACACCCCAACACACACTGAGGTAGGGCTGCAGTTTTGCTTATGGAAAGCAGTTGCTTTTTAATTTTTACCTCTTACTTCTTTTATGTGTCTCTGTGTGTGTGTCTTCAAGGTAGAGAACAGAATTTTTAATCGCTATAGCTGGAGATACAGCTGGTTGTAAATCACCAGCATGGATACTGAAAACCAAACTTGGCACCTCTGCTAGTGCAGCAAGTACTATTAACCACTAAGGCATCTCAGTTCCCTCCAGTTAATTTTTTAATATAAGGAATTTTCTAAATTGTCTGGTTTGAATCATAAACTTTTTGCTTAAAGGTTTATTCATGAAATCGGTGCACATAAGGACCTGAAGTTTGTGTAAAAGAATTTTTCATACTTTTCTTTCCCTTGAGGGAAACATGTTTTAATAAGCTTATGGTTTATTTTGGCTCCCAGTCTTGAAAAGGAAAATGTGTCAATATGTATTTTCAAATTTCAAACCATCACGATCTGTACAGAGATTACAATCAATAATGGTCTAATTATTTTTTATATTCACTTTTCTTGTCTTAACAGTTAACGCCAAAATTGAATTTTATCTCATTCCATAAATCATAAATACAATTTTATATATGAAATATGTGTTAGAAATTCAATATGCAAAGTTTTTAATCTGTGAGGTACTATTTGGAAAGGATTGGCTTGAGTAATTGAGCAAAATGACTAAAAAACCTGGGTCAGACTTCTGCATGTATTGCTGGATAGCCCTTAGCAAACTTGGGGTTTTATTTATTTATTAACAATTTTTTAATTAGATATTTTCTTCATTTACATTTTCAAATGCTATCCTGAAAGTTCCCTATACCCTCCCCCAGCCCGGCTCCCCTACCCACCCACTCCTACTTCCTTGCCCTGGTGTTACCCTGTACTGGGGCATATAAAGTTTGGAAGACCAAGGGGCCTCTCTTCCCAATGATGGCCGAATAGGCCATCTTCTGCTACATATGCAGCTAGAGACACTAGCTCTGGGGGTACTGGTTAGTTCATATTGTTATTCACCTATAGGGTTGCAGACCTCTTCAGCTCCTTGGGTACTTTCTCTAGCTCCTCCATTGGGGGCCCTGTGTTTCATCCAATAGATGATTTTGAGCATCCACGTCTGTATTTGCCAGATGTGGCATAGCCTCACAAGAGACAGCTATATCAGGGTCCTGTCAGCAAAATCTTGCTGGTATATGCAATAAGGTCTGCATTTGGTGACTGATAATGGGATGGATCTCCAGGTGAAGCAGTCTCTGTATTGTCCATCCTTCCATCTCAGCTCCAAACTTTGTCTCTGTAAGTCCATCCATGGGTATTTTGTTTCCTATTCTAAGGAGGAATGAAGTATCCATACTTTGGTCTTCTTTCTTCTTGAGTTTGATGTGTTTTACAAATTGTACCTTGGGTATTCTAAGTTTCTGAGCTAATATCCACTTATCAGTGAGTACGTATCATGTGAGCTCTTTTGTGATTGGGTTACCTCACTCAGGATGATATTCTACAGATCTATCCATTAGCCTAAGAATTTCATAAATTCATTGTTTTTAATAGCTGAATAGAACTCCATTGTGTAAATGTACCACATTTTCTGTATTCATTCCTCTGTTGAGGGACATCTGGGTTCTTTCCAGCTTCCGGCTATTGTAAATAAGGCTGCTATGAACGTAGTGGAGCATGTGTCCTTATGACCAGTTGGAACATCTTCTGGGTATATGCCCAGAAGAGGTATTGCTGGATTTTCCGGTAGTACTATGTCCAATTTTCTGAGGAACCGCCAGNNNTGGCTATTATAAATAAGGCTGCTATGAACATAGTGGAGCATGTGTCCTTATTACCAGTTGGAAGTATATGCCCAGAAGAGGTATTGTTGGGTCCTCCAGTAGTACTATGTCCGATTTTCTGAGGAACCGCCAGACTGATTTCCAGAGTGGTTGTACCAGCTTGCAATCCCACCAGCAATGGAGGAGTGTTCCTCTTTCTCCACAACCTCGCCAGCATGAACTATTCATTAATGATGTCTCTACATATCTGATAAATAAAAACTAAGGCCACCAGGAGTTCAGGCTGAAGAATAAGCATATTCATGCAAATGCATCAGCTACCATTCATACTTGCTGTAGTATGCACTATGTGGTAAACTTTTCAAAGTTATTGTGTGTAGACACTGTGAATGCTTTGACTAGATCCTAACATCATACATAGTCAAAAAGTAGGTGCTTAGCCAGGCAGCGGTGACCACTGAAACCTTTCCACCCAAATTAGCCATTCTAGGAACCAGTCTAACATGTCATGCCCAACAGGACAGATTCTCCTCCTTTTTGCAAGCATTTAGATATCAACAAATAAATGGTGGACTGAGTTTCTTCTTATACAAAAAGCACTACTTATTTTCAATCTTGATTTAACTTTTGATAAAAAATTAATCCTATTTTATTCATACTGAGGAAAATTCAAAGCACATATAAAAATTAAATTGAAAGACCAGTCCCTAGGCCTTGCTCTTCCTGCTGACTCTCATAAAGGCCCAGAAACAATAACTTAATAGTTTACAAGTATCTCTTTGATTCATATGATAATGAACTCAACTGTGATGATAAACCCACATCATGAAATATTAACTTACTAATTTCAATTCTATGCTATGGAATATAAAAACAATTATTACCTCTCTTTTCTTTTTCATTTCTCTCAAGTTTCTGTTTTGAACCTGACTTTTTAACTTCTTGCAATGTTAGTTACATTGGGAGTGTAGTTTAACAACTGATAAAATATTATGTATTCTCTTAAATTTAGACATATAACAATTCTAAATGGAGAACTAATTTACTTCCAGGTCTCCCTGCCTCTTCCCTCACTCCTCTCCTCCACATCTGTCTGCTGCGCCGTGATCATGCCCTGATGAGAATAAAGTTCAGAATAATAAACTACCTCCCCAGAACTCGTGGCCACCATGAGGAAATCCATAATCACTCCAATATCTTATTTTTTTTTTTACTTGTTTCTCCACTAAGAAGTATCAAGCAAGGACCTGTGCTCTTAGAGTAAGAGTCTGTCCTTCTTGGGGTGAGTTAGGTTGTATGTTTTCTGTTTGCTATTGGTTTTGGTTTGGACTATGCTTCCAATTACCCTTGTCTTAAAATCTTAGTCTTCAGCAAGGTGCTGTTGAAAGCTGGTGGAAGGGGCCAAGAATTAAGAGGAGGGGCCAATAATTAGGAAGTTGAGTTCATGATGGTCAGTCCTTGTAACAGATACTAGGCCTCTGGTCCTTTCCACCATTCTCTCTTTCCATCCCGGATGACTTAGCTTGGGTTTTATTGCTTTGAAGAGACACCAAGCCAACTTTTGTAATGGCAAACATTTAGTTAGCTCTGCCTTATAACTTCATGGCACTATGAAGGATAAAATGGTGCAGTAGGAGCCAAGAGTTCAACATCTTGATCTGAAGGTAGGCAGGGGACACTGTCAAACTGGGTATAGCTTGAGCTTAGAAGAACTCTCTAACTCTCTCTCTCTCTCTCTCTCTCTCTCTCTCTCTCTCTCTCTCTCTCTCTCTCACACACACACACACATACACATA
>NW_018392943.1:13900-17465 GCF_900095145.1 Mus pahari
ACACACACACACACACACACACACACACACACACACACACCTCTAATGACACACTTCCTCCAACAAAACCACACCAACTGCAACAACTCAGAGTCTCCTAATACCACCGCTTTCTATGGGCTAAGCATTCAAGCATATGAATCTATTGAGACCAACTTTACTCAAACCACCACACCAGACAGTGTGACATGACATCAACATCTTCCCCACTGTGCTGAATAGACACAGGCTTAAAGCAGTGGGACTGAGTCATTGTGGCCTGAGACAATTGGAAGCATGGGGAAGGTAAATCTTCCCTTCTTAGAAGTGGGTTGGCTTCAGTTCAAGTAACAGAAAGTTGTCAGCTTAACACTCTGACAAACATTCTGTCTCTCTCAAAGAGCTGTTGAGATTGTACCCTCCTTTGTTCTGCCCCAGGCTACAGATATGCTCACTTCACTGTGCATAAATACCCATATTACCTCTCCCCTTTCCTTCCTTCATCTTCTCCATCATTAGGGATTATCCCATTGTGTAAAACTTTTTACCTTTGTGTGTGTGTGTGTGTATGTGTGTGTGTGTGTGTGTGTGAGAGAGAGAGAGAGAGAGAGAGAGAGAGAGAGAGAGAGAGAGAGAGATTTTCACATCATGCATCATGTACCCCAATACCACTCATCTCATCCCCTTGGACACTCCCTCAACCCTGCAGCCTCCCCCACAGCAGAGGGAAAATAAAGAAACTCTCATAGTGTAAGCTGTAGTGTGTGACAGTATGTCCCACAGTGTGTTCTCTCATCTCCATTTCTTTATTTACAAGTTGTTCATGACAATGGCTAGTTTGTGTAGCAGCAGGTGTCTGCCTTCTGCTACTCCATCAAACCTGGAACTTCACTGGGACTCCTCAAAGATAACTTGTTATTGCCCTGTATCATGGAGGTCCTGTAGTTTGGACCTGTAGAACTAACCTCTTCCTATACTCTAGCCGTTCACTCATGAGTAGATGTTGGGATGGATCAATTCAACACCCTGGAGCTGTGCCCAAGAGGTATCTGAACTGGTCAGGCCACTGTTCAACTCAGAAATCATTGTGAGCTACTCACCTACAATGCCCAAAACAGTAGCCAGCTCTACCCTGCCACACAGGGGAGGTGCGGGGACTTCTCTGCTGAGTATCAGTCAGTGAGGGACATGGTCAGTTGTCCCACTCTGTTGACCTCTCTTTCCTGCTATAGGTGTCAGGGATGACAAGGTGGGCATCTCTCCCTTACTCATGTTATTTCATGGCAGACAAGGGGCAGAACCAGCACTCCTTTGACCACATCCTAGGGGCAAGCTTGCTTGAGTCCTCCCCACCAGGCTCAGCTCTACTGTGCTGCTCCGATGAGGTGCAAAGTCTACTCTCCAGAATGTTGCCCCTGGTAAGGGGTAGGGACCTACTCTCGTGCCCCCAGGGCCAACTCTTCCCGTGGTACAGGTGGTGAGGGGCGATGGAGGAAGGTATCTCTTCCTCATCCATGCAGCTACACTGGATATAAGCTGCATGGCCAGGCCTCCCATGCTCATATCCTCTGGGCTGGTGCACCTACAACTCTTGCAGTGTGAGGGGCCTACTCTCTCAAGTACTGCAGGTGGCTGTGGGTAGAGTCAGTTCTCCTGATCTCATGCACCCAGGCCAGCTCTCTCATAATGCCCAGATGAGGGATAGAGCCAGCACTCAGACAGCAACATGTACTCACTTGGCAACCCAGACAGAAAGCATCTTGGTTCTTAAAAATCTCTACTTTCTTTATCAGCCACAAAAATAAGATGACTCCTATCTATTCCTTTCAATGCTGTGTTAAAAATACCACAAAACAGCCTATAGAAGGGTTTATTTTGGTTTATGATTCCAGCGGGACTGAGTCCCTCATGGCAAGGAATCATGACAGCAGGCAGCAGGCATGGTGACTGGAGCGGGAAGCTGAAATTTCACATCCTCAACTATAACACAAAGCAGAGAATGTAATAGAAGAAAAGACTTTTAATTCTCAAGCCAGTCCAGTGATACACTTCCTTCAAAAATTAAAAATACAAGCAAAAAAAACAACAAAAAACAAAACAAAACAACAACAACAACAACAACAACAACAAAAAACCGCATTCCCTAATCTTCCCTGAGCAACATTATCAACAGCATACCAAATGTCTTATTGTCTGAGCCTAAGAGAGACATTGCTCATTCAAATCACCACAATTTGATTTTGTTTTTAATGGTTTCCTTGAATTTCATTAAACCCAATTTTATAGCAAAATTCTTTAAAACTTTCTTGTTTTTAACTTAAGTGTATATTTATTTTTTTTGCGTGCTTGCTTAGGAGTAAGGCATGTACACCATTGTACCTGAGTAGAGGACAAAGGACAACTTTCAGAAGTTGGTTCTTTCCTTCTACCACGTTGGTCCCAGGGATCAAATCCACCTTGTCAGACTTATTGGCAAACACCATTTCTGTAGTCATCTAGCTGATCCTTCTTCAAAGGTTTTACTCTAAGATGATTTTGAAAGTTAATAACCATGTGCTCTTAGGATAAATGAATAAAATGAACATGGGCCAAAGACACCTCCTAAATATGAGAATTAGGCTCATCCTTCAACCACCATTGATTTATTTTACTTTATTTTGTCAGAATATTATTGTACCTTGGAGTTTAACCTGGGGTCTCTTTTGTATTAGGCAAGCACTGTTGTTGAGGTTTGGTCATAGCCTTATAATGTTAAATACTGGCCCCTAAAGCCTGGTTGCTTCCAGGAATAAAAGAATCTGCATACATACAAATGATGCTGTGTAACCTTGCCCCTCAATTTGGCCCCGATTGGTGAATAAAGATGCCTAAAGCCTATTGCTAGGCAGAAGAGAGATTGGCAGAGTTTGGGTTTCTGGGATGGGGGGTCTGGGAAGAGACCGTGAGAATGAGAGGGAAGAAGGTGGAGAGAGGAGATACATCATGGGGTAAGTGAATCATGAAAACATGGCCATGACGGTTGGGCGTTGGGGGTTAAGAGCTCCCCAAATGGAACATGGCAAGTTATAACTCAGGGTTATTGATAAGGAAGTAGATAAGATAGCTGAGAGGGTAGACATCTGCCCATCTCTACTGCCTTAAAGGCTTATTATAAATATAAAATTGTGTGTCTTTTATCGGGAAACTGAATAACCAAAGATGGGGTAGAAACACTTGTTTGAGATTAAATATTTTCTACAGCACATTGTACCACTGAGATACAACTTTCTCTTCAAAGTACCTTTGACAGGACTGGGCTGCCTCAAACATTTGCTTTTAGGAAAGAGTTTCATGACCAGGATTGAACTGCTAGGAAAAAAAAAGAGCCAGTTTTCTACATGAGTTTTAATAAACTGTTTAAATTTGTCAGTGTTCTAAACAAAATGATCAAATATGTGACATGAAAAATGAAAGAAGGGCTGCACTGCCGGGGAAAGAGCGGACTGGAGAGGAGACCCGCAGCTGGACCCGATCGTCCTGCGCCTCTCCTGCCCAGGAGGGGTGTTCGCCTGGCGGCTGTCCGCAGGCTGATCCAGCACCCAACACC